>NW_023618712.1:17698-21187 GCF_014905685.2 Nematolebias whitei
CTCTTGAAAAGAGCTGAACTTTTACTTTAAATATGAAACAACTGCATAGATGCCGTCAAACTTCAGCTGCAGATGAACCGGTTACAAACAACATATGACGCACTTCCTTCAAAGCAGCCAGCTTAACACATCCCTTTTAAGTGCTCTGATGACATTTTTATTTTAGACATCTCAAATCCACCCTTTTTCCCCCTCAATCATCTTGGCTTTAGGCATTTTAATTCATCCTTTGTTGTCCTCGTTGTCAATGTTTGGGCCTTTAATGTCAACATCAGGTGTTTTAATTTTTCCTTTGACCTTTGGCATTTTAACATCAATATCACCTTCAAGTTTGGGACCTTTTAATTTAACATCAAAATCTGGGCTCTCTAATTTTGGACCTTTGATGTTCAATATTGACAATATCTGCTTTCAGAAGGTTGATGTCAACATCTGGACCTTCTACTTTTGGCCCTTTTAATCCAAATAATGGCATCTAGCCCTCAGCTCTTCTGTTGACACACCATCCATCTCAGCTGGAGGCACTCCTGTCTGTATTAACGCCCTCCAAAAAGCAGAGCAAGTGGGTCCCTGTGTATTATTTCGGCCGCCCCTTCTTGACCCACGACCCATGGGTTGACTAAATGTTTTTTCACTGTTTTCAGCCCTCTCTGTGTTCCAATCTCCGAGTGCACCCAGTTTCAACACTCGGCTTTGAACATCAGTCATTGGAACAACATGCACTTGATAATCTACTACCAAACCCACAGCCAGCGCATTCCTTACACACAGTCGAACCAATCTCTTCACGCATTCCCCTAAGGTCACCCAATGCCCCTGTAAATCAGGCCAATCCGATGCTCCAGGAAACATCTGTCGGACTGCCTCTGCATAAACTTCAAACAAAGGTCTCGAGTCTTGCAAAGCTCTGACTCCCTGTCGATACGCTGAATTCACTCCTACCTGACCTCCACCTTTATCCAACACCCTAGCTACCCAAGCATCTGTGGGTTGTGCAGTCTGTTGTTTATATATTTTAGACAAGTAAGCAACCTCTTCCTCTCCCTAGATGTTACTGTCCCAACTCGACGGATCCCATCCAGTTCCCAAATGAGCAACAAAAGCCACATCAGTCATTCTGTTCAGCTCGCGCCTCCTCGAGCGCCTGCTTCTGATTCAATGCTTGTGTTATTTTTGCCTGATTCTCCTCATGCAGTATTTTCCAAGCAGTCGCACACACTCACATGCGACACTGTAGCCCTGTCACTGGCACCTTCTTTCTGACCTCTATTGCCCGCAAAGCGGTCAAAACATCACCTGGACTATCTGCTTTCAGAGAATCATTCCAAGGCTCGGGGTGCCCCCCTCTACCTCTCAAACACAATGGTAACAACTGGAACAGGGCTTCTTCCCATCCCGGTACAACTTTTTCTCAACTTTAATCTCTTTTTCCTTTTTTGTTTTAAACATTGCTCAGTCCCTCCTCCGATATCCTGTTCGTGACGCCAAAAAATGTTTTATGAAATTATCTTAAAGTACAGGTTCGGGGAAATGATCGGAGCAATGAATAAACACTAACAAGCTGTTTCTGCTAGTAAAATAAGTGTCATTTATTAAACCGCCACAGATAAAAACAGCAAGCAAAGCCAGCAGTACATTCAATACAAATCAAACATTGATGTAAAAGCCCCTCACCGTGACACCGAATGGGGAGCCCTCAGTCCAAGTGGAAAGGTAACATCAATTGGCTGGGCATTGGATCAAGATCACCAGCAGACTCTAACTCTTATTCCAAGTGTTACCCTTTTAACCCCCCCCCCCCCCCCCGGCTTGAGCAAAACATGTTTACCAGCTACCAAGACAGCTGTGCTGCAGAGCGACGACTCCCAAAAAACATGCTTTGCAAGACCAAGGCCGTTGTGTGTGACCCTGATGAAGAAAAACATGTTTACAGGGAACTCTGGGCGCTGTAGCTACAAGACGAGCCAAATCTTCCAGCTAGAACACTCCCAGAGGTTTAACACTGCATTCCTTAGAGTACATCACTTCCCCAGCACAAGGCCTAGTTTGTTGCAGCTTAAATATAAATTGACATAATAAGTCGAGTATAAATTGACCTAATAAATTGAGTATAAATTGCCATAAAAGCATAAAAATAATCATTATTATATCAAGGCGTGTCCCTCAATGATTGACTGACAGCTGTCCACGTCGAGGAAGACGTTCAAGAGCAGTGCTCAAAATAAAAGAACATATTTGTCAGAACAAGTTTAAAAAAGAACTGGAGACCATATTGAAGATGGCAGATTTTTAAAAACATCTGTCAGAAAAGCTGAACCCACAGAATGACGCTCAATTATTCTTCCACCACCTGAGGGAGAGGAGGACGAGGCGTGGCCCCGCTGGTGATGCGACAGTATATTAGCTGGAGAGGAGCAGACAGGAAGAGCTGGGGAGAAGGGAGGAGCACAGGAGGAGCAGAGAGACGAGCAGGCAATGAGACAAATCTGATTACTTTTATAACAGTGACCCACGGGAGCGTGCACAGCCTGTGTCTGTATAATTTGCTGTTTCTGTTGCTTTAGTTTTTGGAAATAAACAATATTACCACTAAAATAGGTATATTTGAACAAAAATATAGCAAAGGTGTGTCTCTGATTAACTTGTCTTTTTATTTTTTGTCCAAAACCCTCCAAAATGTTCTCTCTGTGAAAGATTCAGTTTTAGATGTTTGTAGTTCATCATAATTTGCTAATTTGAGTCCTACACTGTATTAAATCATTAAAAACATGGTTTTGGGGATTTGGATGAGCTAAATTGTTGATATTTGGGACCAGACTTTATGAAAAATGTAATGCATGTAATGATCAAATATGAAATATAAACAATGCCTTCTCAATAACAGGTGGTTTGCCTGTACTATTAACAATCATATGATTTTTAATGTTCAAGTATTTTTAGCAACAAGACAAGCGACCTTCATAATGAGCAAGTTTATTCTCAGTGATAGAACTAAAGTTTGACACTGGAAATGTGATTTAGCTGTAAAGTAATCGTTAAATTCATCCATCCATTATCTTTTATCCGCTTCTTCCATTTTTGGGTCACGGAGGTCGCCGGTGCCCATGTCCAGCAATCACTGTGCGAAAGGCACCCTGGATGGGTCGCAAGTTCATCACAGGGCCACATAGAGACAAACGAGACAAACAACCATTCACTCTCTCACTCACACCTAGGGACAATTTACAGTTACCAATCAGCCTAACATGCATGTTTTTGGTCTGTGGGAGGAAACTGAAGTACCCGGAGAAAACCCACACATGCACAGAGAGAACATGCAAACTCCACCCAGAAAGGCCCCAGGACCGGGATTTGAACCAGGGACCTGCTCGCTGAGAGGCAGCAGCTCTACCAGTTGCACCACCGTGCTGCCCTTCGATAAATTCAAAAGGGTGATATTAAAAAAATTAATTTGTCACAGGTGGTCCTTTGTTCAGAACAGAATAACTT
>NW_023618712.1:21287-24191 GCF_014905685.2 Nematolebias whitei
CACAGACTATTTAACAACAAACCTGAGAACTGAACACTTTAGTTCTGTGTGACCTCTTGTGGGTCTTTAATAGGTCATGGGACAAATCCTGTACTGGTTTTTGAGTTTGTGGCAACTCACTGGGAGCAAACAAACTCCACTTGAGTTGGGTGCAGGATGGTGTCAGGTAATTTTAGCTTCATGTATAAAAGTAGCCTAACACTACAGTAAAGTTGGAGTTTAACCTGGGCAATTCTGACATTGTTTCATCCATATTTTGATGTTAACACGTGATGTAAACATTATTCAGCTTACAGGAATGACGTAGTAATTTATAAAAAAAACTATAAGGTTAGTCTCACTAAAACATAATTAGTTCATCTGCATGAGAGACCTGTTAATTAACCAAGTAACTAACTGATTAAATCACAATTCTCTCAGGAATTAACACAAATAACATTTCATGGGGTCTGACTGTTTGAAAAAACAAGTAAATTGATTGGTTGGTTGGTTCTCTCCACATATTGCACAACCACTGAACCAGTATTTTAGAACCAACATCTATAGTTCAAATTATGATCTAAGGTTTAATTAAGTTAGTTTTTAAAGTATTCTTAAGAAACTGAGAGCAAATCATAGATTGGAAACTTGCTGAAAATTGTCACAGAAAATCTTTTACAAAATCAAAAAAAATTATTTGGGTGATAAGATACCAGTTGCATCTCATGGCCTATAATAGTTATTTTAATATTTTCGGTCAGAAAGTTTTCACTCCTGTGTGGACTCTCATGTGTCTGTTTAAACTTGTCTTCCGACTAAATCTTTGTCCACAAAGTTCACAAGGAAACGGCTTGTCTCCTGTGTGGACTCTCATGTGTGAGTTTAAAGCAGACTTCTGACTAAACCTTTGTCCACAAAGTTCACAAGGAAATGGCTTGTCTCCTGTGTGGACTCTCATGTGTGAGTTTAAATTAAACTTATGACTAAACCTTTGTCCACAAAGTTCACAAGGAAACGGCTTGTCTCCTGTGTGGACTCTCATGTGTGAGTGTAAACTTGTCTTATGACTAAACCTTTGTCCACAAAGTTCACAAGGAAACGGCTTGTCTCCTGTGTGGACTCTCATGTGTTGGTTTAAATTTGTCTTCTGACTAAATCTTTGTCCACAAAGTTCACAAGGAAACGGCTTGTCTCCTGTGTGGACTCTCATGTGAGAGTTTAAACTAAACTTATGACTAAACCTTTGTCCACAAAGTTCACAAGGAAATGGCTTGTCTCCTGTGTGGACTCTCATGTGAGAGTTTAAACTAAACTTACGACTAAACCTTTGTCCACAAAGTTCACACGGAAACGGCTTGTCTCCTGTGTGGACTCTCGTGTGTTGGTTTAAATGTGTCTTCTGACTAAACTTTTGTCCACAAAGTTCACAAGGAAACGGCTTGTTTCCTGTGTGGACTCTCATGTGTGAGTGTAAACTTGTCTTATGACTAAACCTTTGTCCACAAAGTTCACAAGGAAACGGCTTGTCTCCTGTGTGGACTCTCATGTGTGAGTTTAAATTTGTCTTCTGACTAAATCTTTGTCCACAAAGTTCACAAGGAAACGGCTTGTCTCCTGTGTGGACTCTCATGTGAGAGTTTAAACTAAGCTTATGACTAAACCTTTGTCCACAAAGTTCACAAGGAAACGGCTTGTCTCCTGTGTGGACTCTCATGTGAGAGTTTAAACTAAACTTATGACTAAACCTTTGTCCACAAAGTTCACACGGAAACGGCTTGTCTCCTGTGTGGACTCTCGTGTGTTGGTTTAAATGTGTCTTCTGACTAAACCTTTGCCCACAAAGTTCACAAGGAAACGGCTTGTCTCCTGTGTGGACTCTCATGTGTGAGTTTAAAGTTGTCTTCTGACTAAATCTTCGTCCACAAAGTTCACAAGGAAACGGCTTGTCTCCTGTGTGGACTCTCATGTGTGTGTCTAAATTTGTCTTCTGACTAAACCTTTGTCCACAAAGTTCACAAGGAAACAGCTTGTCTCCTGTGTGGACTCTCATGTGTGAGTTTAAATCTGATTTGGAAGTAAATCTTTTACCACAGTCATCACAGCTTATTGATTTTGGTCTTGCCTGAACTTTCCTGCGTGACTGTACATGTTTCTTCTCTCCAACACATTTCTTATTAAGCAGACAGCTTGAAGACTTCCCTCCTGAATGACTTGTCATGTGTCTTTGAAGAGTCTGGTTACTGACATACTGCTTACCACACTCAGAGCAGCTCAAAGATTTGTTGACAGTTTTTACCTCTGATTCAGGAGCCCTGCTCTCCTTCCAGTCTTTCATACTGTCTTCACGTTCTGATTCAGAGTCTGATGAGTTCTTTAGCAGTCAGGATCAGTCATTTCACCATCCTCTTCATCGTCCTCATTAACTTCAGTCTTTGAAGAGCTGGAACTGTCTTTGTGAGTCTTTAAATCTGGGTTCTTGGTAAGTTGTTTTTTATCCTCCTCACTTTAAAGGAACTGTAGTGACCAAAAACCTGATATTGGTCTCCTCCATATTGAGTTGGTCTCACACCAGACTGGTCTAAGGGTCTTTTCTTCCACTCTATGATAAGAGGCTCTGGTCCTTCTGGTCCACATCAGGCCTTCAGTCTTGAGGAGCTTCTTCTTTTAATTAGCTCTAAACAGAGGCAGGAACCACTGAAACACATGAACATTAAGGACAATGTTACTTCAACACACACACATACACACACGCACGCACGCACGCACGCACACACACACACAATTTTACCCTCACAATCACCATATTTTGTCTGCATATACATTAATACCAACATAATAGTACAAAAGAACAGATTTAATGGCAGAAAAACTAAATTTCAAGTTATTCTGTTCTGAACAAAGGACCACCTGTGACAAATTAATTTT
>NW_023618712.1:24291-33900 GCF_014905685.2 Nematolebias whitei
TTATGTTGTAATTTGACAGCAAATATGACATCATTCACAGCTTTTATGTTGAAAACACTTGCAAACAATACTACTGTAATTCATAGTGTTTGCTTGCACAACAAAACCATCATTTTGGAAGTGGAGGCAGCGTGACGGCAGTTTTTTACTGCCTGACGTTCTCATAGTTGGGGCAGGAGCTACATGTCAGACCACCACCAACCACACGTTGTTTTCTGTTACAGATGAAGTTCATGTTAATAAATGGAGTGAAGCTGAGAAGAGTTCCGGGGTGAGTGATCCATCAGTTCGCTGGTATCGAACCAAACGTCAGGGTTGCATAGGTATGTATTTATGTGCGTATTTAGGTATGTATTTATTTACTGCAGTTTAGGCCCTGTTTACACGGACACGGTGGGGGGAAACATAGGTTTTTTTTTCATATGTTACTTGGAGGAAAATATCTGCGTTGACACGGACAAATTTTGTGTTTACATTAGGGATGGGGCAGATCCGAGCCAGTATCGGTATCGGCCTCCGATACCAGCATCATTTACGTATCGGATTTTTCCAATCCACCTGCCAATATTTCCGATCCATGATGCATGTTGGCTTCGAACTATGGAATGGATTTCCTGAACGGCGGCGTGTCTCATGAACCCAGAGTA
Organism: Nematolebias whitei; assembly: GCF_014905685.2. NCBI lineage: Eukaryota > Metazoa > Chordata > Actinopteri > Cyprinodontiformes > Rivulidae > Nematolebias > Nematolebias whitei. The sequence continues at coordinate 24,939 of NW_023618712.1, forward strand.
ATAAGACCCGCCTCACATTCAGGAAATCCAGTTAATAGTTTGCAACCAGCTACAACGTGAGGACTGAGTTAGCAGCACTGTGGCTAACGGCTAACAAACTTTTCATCGAAACATGACCGCTGTGTGGAAGTATTTTACACTAAAAACACCACAAAACGACAGCACCGTGCAATGTCTGCAGAGCCATAGCACCACATTAAACCGCGGTAAAGTTAGTTTTACGATGGACATTTGAGCTCCGTGGATTTTGCGGGGCAGTACTCTTTGCTCAACCGAAAGAGGCGACTCGACCCCGGCCAGCCGCGTCCAATCTGCCCCGCTCAGTCTGCCCGTCTCTTCGGAGGGACAGACTGAGCGCGGCTGCCCCAAATCAGGCTGCCTGCTTCGGATTGAACAAGAAGAAGACATTGCTAAAACCACGGAGCTCAATTGTTTACAAAGACTTCATCATGATTCATGACCAACCCCAATCAGTTGTAGAAAATGTAGGATTTCACAGCTTGATACTTGCAGTCAAGATATAGTTTACCCTCCAGGAGATATTTATCAGTACAACAGTAAACAATCATTAAAAAAACATTATTTGAAAATTATATTAAAAACAAAAACGGCTACATTATAAAGTGATGTAAAATACTAAAAACAGGAATATGTCTGTTGGTTTATGCCAGGTGTTTGAAGCCATTTAACATTTTATTTTATTTAATTCATTCATTTAAAAGAAACAAAATTAAAAAAAATATCATCAAAAAGAAAACATTGAATGAAAAGAGTGCAGAAAGAAGAACAAAAATTCTTATATCTGCCCCTTATTTAAAAAAATAAAATAACTTTAAACAATTACTTAAATTAATCACTTTAATATCCACTTCATCCACAAGTTGCCTTTTTGGACATGTATGCATATATTTGTACCAATTGTACTTGAGAGGAGATTATTACAGCCTCATATAAAATCAACGATGATCATGATATTGGAACTGGATCGGTATCGGCCGATTCAGTTTTAGGTATCGGGATCGGATCGGAAGTTTAAAAAAGTGGATCGGTGCATCCCTAGTTTACATGCAACCGGAGGAATCTCCATCCGCCCTCCCGAATCCGATGTAGTTACCTGTAGTTACCATGCCGGGTCATTAGTTGGCGCTGTGAATTTTGTACATTCACCTTGTAGTAATGTAAGGGACAGCTTTCGCTGTAACATACTACTAATTATTTATTCTTAAAGCTAGTTCAAGCACAAAGAATATTAATTGTTTAAATTTAAACAGATTCTTTTTTTTTTCGAGTTAAATTTCTGCCATGTGACCAAGATAACTTGAGTGGAGTGTATAATCAGTGACATGAAACTCCATTTTATCTTTGACCCATCAGAATAAATGCAGTCATTTATTTAACTGAATCAAAATTGAACATCAAAACATGTACACTTGATTGGCTGATCTGTTTCTGATTAATAAACTTAGCACGATTTACTAAACAAGACAACAGAAGATTACTGATGGAGAATGATTCATCTCTGAAGGCACCTAGCTTGATTTACTGGCAAATAGAAGTTTAAAGAGAAGGAGTAAAGAAGTTTAAAGATTTAAAGAGGAGGTTTAGATGGATGAAGGAAGATGTATTGACCCGGAATGGCACCCTTCTTTCGACACCAGCTCAGCCCGCGGTACACTCAGGGCGTGAACGACTTGTTACCTTTGCAGAAGATAAATCAGCTCCGGTACAGAGGTCCATCTCACGCTCCCTTTTCAGCATCTCCGGTCAGAGTGGCTGGGGATCGTCAGGAGTAGTTCCATATACTCCGTTAAAACAGAATAAGCTTCCTTCGAAGTTGAGAGCATTTAATGCTCGGGATGAGTCACAGCGAGGCACGTTGTGACTCCGCTGGGATGGACGGACCCTTGGCACACGGTCAAATCCATCAGCTACTTAGCTCAGCTGGAAGACTCGCCACCAGACTGAGTCTCATCTTCTAGTAAGGCTGAAAGTTCCAGGAAGACTGTAAAGACTAGAAAGACTGGAATAGTTCCAAGAATTGTTGACTTTTAAAGGGTATCCACTTCCTGTCACTTGGTACTTCCTGATTGTGTAGTTTTAGTGATGTCAGAGGGTTATTAGGAGTCAGCAGACATCAGAAATGTTTTTAAGAACGGTTAGTACAGACATGAAAATATTTTGAAGAAGTGAGAGACAGCAGGTGCCAGCCAGTTCTTATTTACTGTCTGAGAGTTTTAAAAACAAGGCACTTTGTTCCCATAACTTGTGCTCTGACATTTGATCGACATAAAGACCACTCTTCACACAGACAGAAGAGTGAATGCACACTTACTTCGTAAATAGACATTTTAACTTGTATGATCCAAGTCTAATGAGGTTTAAAAATCATTAATACTGTTTCACAGTTGATTTAAATGAGTGGTTTACTTCAACATTTAGAAATGGTATGAACTAAACACACTTTTGATTATGAAGATATTGTAAAATAGTAATGATAATATAAAAACGAAGAGTGTTCTTTCAATTGATTAATTCAGGATACAATTAAATAGTCTCTTGATGAGATAATTTGTATTTCTGGATTCAAATCAATGAAATAACAGTTACTGTCCCCTGAAGGTCCTCATAGACAGATTGATGCCGGAGGTCTAGTTCACTACAGTCCCCCCTTTGGAAATCATCGCCTGTCCATGGGGATGAATTCCAACATGAACTTACACCTCCAAATGTCCTTGATCTTGATGTAATCCAGCAAGAGGAAAACAAAAGTCAAAGAAGGTAATCCCACAATGGTTTTGGTAATTCCATAATGTTGTTGGTAATTCCATTGCAGCAACGCTTTAATCCCTTGGAAACAAAGTCTGTAATCCATTGGAAAAAGTCATATAATCCACAACGATAAATCAACAACGATTGGAGGTGTTGATTGATCAGCATGTAGAGGGGTTCCCTCGATTGAACTGAAGAGGCGACCACTGGATGGAGTTTGGAGACCCACGTTGGAGTTGTAGGTCCCTTTAGCGAAGGTTGCTGCTGGTGGTTCCCAGTGGATGCCATTTTCTGGTTCTGTGTTCATGCATTTATGTGGTTTTAATTGGGCATATGAGTGGGATTTTACATAAGACCTTAACCTATATGCACCTGGTGTGTAAGCTATCATGGTTTAGATCAGCTACAGATACCAATTAAAGGGTGGGTCATGCCGAAAAGTTATATATAGGGATTTATACCTATAGAAGGGCATTTTAAACTATTCTTCCATTCCTAACTTGGTTTAAGTTAGATTTACATGGCAAAATATAGTTTGGTTCAATTGTCTGTTGTCCCTTTAGACGAACGACTTGAGTTTTGGGTTTTTGGTTTCCCCCTAAATGTTTTGGAGTCTATGGCGAGACTCAACTTAAGGATTAGCTAGCCCCCCCGAATAGGATTGTTCGAGTAGGTTCGGCTTGAGAGTCGTGAGACCAATGTAGGTTATGGTACTTAAGGTAGCATTAATCTACATTGACTCCTCAAAGATCGAAGTTTAACAAATGTACTGCATGTTGACTTGACATAGTTAAAGTCCTCATAGTCTCTAACTAAAATACACACAAAATTCAGTTTTGCTGGGGGTGTTCAGAAACAATACCAAAACCAAATAAACAATGTCTCAACATCGACAAAAGTAGTTATTAAGCAACTAGAAAACAACGTTTCAACATCGACAAAAGTAGTGATTAAGCAACTAGAAAACAACGTTTCACTGCGTCACTCACTCTGATTGTCAGATTCGATCACGTTATCGCGTCTGAGTTGTTATCTTAACATTTAATTAAGCTTAGACTTATTTAGTATCTGCTTGGACGACCTTTTTTCCCACGAGGTCTGAGTTTGTGAGATCTTTTTCTCCTGTGGAGTTATTGAACGCCTTGTGTAGTTTGACCTGGTTTCGATGTACCCATTTAACAATTGGCTCTTTTTGGCCTTTGCTGATTTTGATCTGGTAGACAACTGGAGACAGTTTGTCTGTTATCAGGTGGGGTCGAGTCCACCTGGGCATCAGTTTGCGAGCAAGGGTTCCGGTCCCGGACTCTCCTTTCCTGGTTGTGGGGGTGAACGTGTAGTACCAGACCCTATCTCCCACTTGGAGTTCCTCGTGAGAGGCCTTTTGGTCATAGTACGCCTTTCGTCCTTCAGCGGATTTTTCCAGGTTTCTCTGGGCAAAAGCAAAGGTGTTTTTAAGGTGTTTTTCCAAGTCATTCATGTATTGTTATGTGGTGTAGGCTGCTGCCATGGCGGCATCGCCTGGTTGGTACAACAGGTGTAGAGGGAGAGTCATTTGTTGACCCGTCATCATCTCGATGGGAGAGATGCCAGTCGATGTGTGTGGAGTGGCCCTTATGGCAATGAGGACCAGAGGGAGTTTCACGTCCCAGTCCTTGTGGTTTGCGGCTACGTATTTCTTCAAAATACTTACCACAGTTCTGTTTGCTCTCTCCACTTGGCCTGAGGCTTGTGGGTGGTAGCCAACATGGAAGTTGACTTTGATGCCTAGCATCTTCCACAGTTCTTTCATCACTTCAGCTGTGAAGTGTGTACCTTGGTCTGAGTTCACCCTGAGGGGAAGTCCAAACCTTGAAAATACATGATTCATTAGTAACATAGCAGTTGTTTGTGCTGTGTCGTTAGGAGCTGGTAGACATTCTACCCATTTGATAAATGCACAAGTTACCGTGAGAAAATATTTATTTCCTCTAGTGCTCTTAGTAAGTGGTCCAACCTAGTCGATCTGGAGGTCAGACCATGGGAATGCAATGCCTCTACTTTGCAGTGGTGCTCTGTGGAGTGGTCTGGATGACTGAAACTGGCCACAGACCAGGCACCCTTTTATGTAGTCCTTGACATCCTTTTTCATTCCAGGCCAATAAGCAATCTGTTTTAATGCTTTCAGTGTGGCATTATCTCCCTTGTGTCCTGCGGACGGGAGGTCATGCACGTGAACTAACATCACCCCCCTGTGGTCATGGGGGACCACGAAAACGGGTGAGGATGTTAGTCCATGAGCAAAAGTTAGGATGCCCTTGATTAGTTTTAGCTGTTTGCACAGCTGAAAGAGGAATTTATGGTCTGGATTGGAATCCAGGTCAACTTCAGACAGAGTGTTTTTGTCTGGGTCAGTCAAGTACAGTATCATCGAGTTTATTGCAGGATCCAACTTCTGAAGTTGGATGATGTCTGGGTCAGTCAGCACGGGTTGTACAGAGACTGTGTTGTCAGCCGGTTTGGCTGAAGCCTGTGCACGTGTGACTGCCGTTACCTTAGCTGTAGGTTGTACTGACAGAGTTGCGAGCAGCCAGGAGGGGTCAAAGGACCACGGAGGGCCATCCACGGCTCCGTCCTTGATAGCTGATTTATCTGTCCACAGCAACAGTACAGCATCTTTGGTGTGGGATCCTTGGATCTCTACACCTTTAACTACTAATGGTAGGTAGTATCCGGTGGGCTCTGACTGTCTCAGCTCGCAGAGGAGGCTTTCTTGTTCAGTCAGAGTTGGGTCCACCGGTTGGGTCTCTTTGCTTTCACATGCTTTTAAAGGCTTACTTACCGGAACTGTGTTCTCTGCTGAGAATTCCTCTGTGCCTTCTACGGTGCCTGCTGTTGGACTGTCTGTGACTGTCTCAGGAGGCATGAGTATTGGCAGGGGTTTGCTCACTCTGGCCCACATTGTCTGTTCACCATAATCTATAATCGTGTCACAGCGATTTATAAAATCCTGGCCAATCAAAAATGGGAATGAGTCAACCGTAGACACATGTACCGGGTGGTATAGTGTCGTCTCGCCAACTTGCATGTGAACCATGGCTATAGCTATTAGGGTTGTCCTCGTCTCTGTGAGGCCCTGCAGTTCTATAGCACGTTCTATGAGAGGTATTTCCCTGTGAACACTGTTAGCGGCGGTCCTGAGCTCCTCGAACAGTTTGGCTGACATAATAGTTATGTCGGCCCCACCGTCCAGTAGGGCTTCATGTCTGAGGACCCCTTCAAGTGTGATTGACAGGTAAGCTTTTTTAGCGACCCCCTTTCTGATAAGAATGATTATTTTGATGCTTTTATGTCAATTTATACTTATTTTATACTCATTTTATATGCAGCTTATCTGTGCAAACCAGGCCTGTACTGCAGATGTGTTTTGGAGGAATGAAAATAAGCCTCCGGGAGTGCTCTTGCCGCAAGATCTGGCCCATCTTGCGGTTACAGTGACCCGGAGTTTTTTTTTTTTTTCTGTGATGGCCTCCCTTCTCCCCTTACAGCCATCCTCTCCACACCATTATTATGAAATATTTATTATAGTGACTATCTAGTGTAGGTTTTTTTTTTAATAGGATAAAAAGAAAGAAAAGACAAAGTAAGACTCCAAAATATAAGAAATATATACAAATAGAGCACACGTCAAAACACCCGGCCACTGTCTGTTCACCTGCAAAGAACATGACAAAACACAGCAACAAAATACATATGTATAAAGAACTTAAAATATTCATGGCTTTGCAGTAAGTTTCCATAAATATATATACCCATACCTACGCCTATATACATACATACATACATACACATGAATATACACTCACATACATATCTATATAGCTACATATAAAGCCTACATAAGCATCCCTACTTCTATTTGTGTGTGGTTGTGAGCATGCATAAGTGTATAAGGCTTCTCTAATAGAACATTTATTAGTAACTGTGAAGCAGCAGAGACCCGACCCCCAAGACCAGAGGCAGACGAAAAAGGGGGGACCAGAGCCCAAGACCCCAGGAGGGACCCCGACCGCGGAGCCCCCAGAGCCACCCACACAGGATGAACCACTCACCCACCCCCCAGAACGGACCACAGGGGAGAACCGGAAGATCCCCACCAGCAACCACATACAGTGACCCCCCGGGGCCAACAGCGACAAACTCATAGGCCCCCGTCGGCACCCACCGCACCGATGTAGGTCCAGGTCCAGGCACCGAGGCCCGGGCACCGATGACTCACACCACCCAGGCCAAGGCCTGACAGGGCCAGAGGACCCGAGCCCCACCAGGCAGACACCAGGCCGAGCCGACACACGCCCAAGCTCCCAGCCCCCGATACCAAGGGCCCCAAGCGCGCCGGCAGGCAAGGGCACACCCCACCAGGGGGCCGCGCGATAGGGGCGCGATGCCAAGTACCCCCAGTTGTATCAAAGAGGGGGCAGTCCGAGTCTCGGCCTAACAAATACCCATTCATACACAGACACAATCACACAATCCCAACCTCAATCTCACATTCATTCACTCAAAGACATACAATAACAATACATTTCATTCTTATTCCCGATACACACTCTATACCCCCCAGGTCCAAGACATGTACCCGCCCTCTACAGGGGGCAGCCCATGCCCAAACCCAGGAGGTAAACCCATTCATTCTTGAGCAGAGAAGAGCCAATACCCCAGACCCGGCCCAGGCCATGCCCCGCCGACAGGACACCCCCCCACCATGAAGAGGACACGCCACCGACCACCCCCACACACCGCCAACAATCAAGCACGCACCCCCAGCCGACCGCCCGCCAGGGCCCGGCAACCACCCCGGCCAGCGGGCCAACCATGGCACCCAAGAGCCAAGCTCAGGGGGTCCAAACAACCCCAGGGAGAGCACAGCGCCAGCACCGCCCATGGCAACCCCCAGACCCTGAACCCCCACATAGTCCTGGTCAACACCCGACGGCCTGCCCTTCTCCCGGACCCCACCCCCGGAATGGCAGTCAGGGAACTAGGTGGGTAGGAAGAGGAAAAAAAAAAAAAATAATAATAATAATAAGACCCCGACACATACACCCCCACCCCTAGATGTGCTGTTGATGTGTGTTGTTGTATAGTGCCATTAAAAAGGAAAGAAGAAGGAGCAAAGGCTGGCATGGTGCCAGTTTCCCCTCCACCCCAACTCTATCCAAACCCTAGTGTCTAAATGCAACCGTTGTAAGTGAGCACAGGCACAGGGGGTGAGAGTAAGGTCATCCCACCATCCATAGCCATGTGCCCACCTCAAGTTCCTATATATGAATGTCATGAGGATGTTATGAATGAATGTCTAAGGTATACAATAAAATTGAGTCCCAGGTGGCTATGGTCAACAAAGATGTAAAATTGTTGCAGCACACCCGAGCCCAAACAACCCTAAATGTATGGAATTGAAATGAAGAGGGTGGAGGTGCATGGTGAGGGATGGGGAGAAATAACTGTGAGAGCAAATGCTCCCACAGGGAGTCAGCTCCCCCACTGACCCAACAGCCCCCCCCCCCCCCCAGCTCCCCAAGGTCCACCCAGGGATTGAGGCCAAGACACCTCTCCATCTGGACCGACCGCCAGGCCCGCTGAGCTCCAGACCAGAGAGGGACAGAGCCCCGAGGGTCGCCAGAAGCTGCACCAGCAGCCTACACATCCGAGGGCCACCAGGACCCCCACAAACCGCAGTCAGCCCACTACCAGATGGAGCCAAACCCCACCAGGACGACCCGGCCAAGAGCGCCCGCCCAACCGCCGACAGTGCCAGGAAGCACCGGGAGCGAGCCCCCACCACAGGAAAGGGGCCAGCCAGCCGGCCATGCACAGTCCTGGGCCGCCCCCAAGGACATCCACCCCATCCCCACCCCAGAAGAAATACTACACCCACCCCTCATTCGGACATCTCTCAAAACACATAGCACACTAGACACCTAGGCTGGGTCAAACTACCCCCTCTTAGGGGCCACTGGTCACGCCCCCAAACACCCAACCCCCCAGCCCATGAACCCACAACCCACCAGCGAGCCGAAGGTCCCCGCCCAGAACCGGGCACCAGAGCGCAAGCCGGCCCAGAGCCCGGCAACCCGCCCGCCAGAGCCCAAGATCCCCGAACCCCACAGGCCCAAGCCCGGGGGCGACAAGCCCCCAGAACCCCAAGCCCCCG
>NW_023618712.1:34000-34729 GCF_014905685.2 Nematolebias whitei
ATCCCCCAGAACCACCCAGGCCCTCCCCAGAGGGAAAGCAGTGCCCCCCTGCCCAGGTACCCCCAAGAGCCCAGCCCCCGGCAACCCCCCCGGGGCCCCAAACCCATACACCCACCTCCACATCAACCCCAAGGCCCCACAAGGTCAGATCCCAGACTACCCACCCTCACTATGTAACGGAGCCGATCAAAGGAGCCCACAGAGATTGATCCAATGTGTCGGCAGATGCTGTTTCAAGACTAATATGATCTAACAGAAGATTTTTATACTGATTAATGCTAAGATTATTTTTATTTTTCCAATTCAGGAGTATGGTTTTCTTTGCGATGCATAAGGCAGTGAAAATCATGCGACATGTATTTTTTTCCAGGGTAACATCTTCCAAGATAGCCAATAAGCAAACAGACGGAGAGAGTGGAATATTACATTTCAGACATTTAGACAAGTCTTCACAAACCTGGACCCAGAACCTCTGAACGGGTGGGCAGAACCAGAGTGCATGGATATAATCATCAGGAATATTGCCTGTGCACTGTGAGCAGTTGTTAGATGATGTAAATCCCATCCTAAACATTCGCTGACCTGTATAATGTACTCTATAAAGAACTTTATACTGTATTAATTGTAAGTTGGAGATTCTAGTCATTTTAAATGTTCTTAAACATATTTGAGACCAGGTGTTTTGGTCAAAATTGATTGATAAATCTGACTCCCATTTTGCAACAGGTA
>NW_023618713.1:0-4728 GCF_014905685.2 Nematolebias whitei
TCAGTCTGAGGTGCTGTTTTCAGCTCAGTCTCTTAAATAGCACCTTCACAGAGTGGATCAACCAGTTTGCTGCTGACAACCAAAACCAGCTGATCACATGCTCAAGAAGGACCATCAGCCTAACAATGGGTCATTAGCACACTGATGGCTGTTTACTACTCACAGAGGGCTGAGTGATACTAGCAATCACAGCATTGTAAGAGGGGGACAGTTGAACCCGGAGGCCTCCACCCCTGTTTAATGATGGACGATTTCTTTTCACAAAGATGGCCTCCTTTACTCCTCTCTCAAACCATCGTTCCTCTCTGTCCAGGATGTGAACATCTTCATCCTTGAAAGAGTGACCGCTGGCCTGGAGATGAGTGTAGACCGCAGAGTCCTGGCCTGATGATGTTGATCTTCTGTGCTGGGCCATCCTTTTGGCCAGTGGCTGTTTAGTTTCCCCGATGTAAGACTGATCACAGCCCTCCTGGAGGAACCCAGACCCAGACCAGTGGTCATTCCGTATGTTGAGGGGGTATCAGAGAAACTGAGACGTTTATTTTCTAAACATAACGTCCCAGTGGCTTTTAAACCCCAAAATACATTAAGGCAAAAACTGGTTCATCCCAAAGATCCAGTCCCCTGGCACAAACAGAGTAATGTTGTGTATGCTGTTCAGTGTCAGGAGGGCTGTGAAAACAGCACCTCAGACTGAGGAAGTCTCTTGGATGAGAGACGAAACGTTTCTAGATTTTTGTGCTTTGTTTTTTTTTTTTTTTTTTTTTTTTTTTGAATGTCCAGAGGACCAGATTGAACTTTTTTGGATTGTAGGCTTCGTTTTTCACTCTTGTGTTCAAACAGACCCTTACCGCTGTAAGGATGGTACCTTTCTGTGGCCCGGTTTGTGTCTGTGTTCCCTCGTGCTCCCTCATTAGTTCTATTTGTGCCACCCGTGTCTCGTCCCAGCTGTTTGTAATCATGTCTCCTCTTGTCCCTGTATATAAGCCGTCTGTCAGTCTTGTTCGTTGTCGCGTCGTACTCGTTGGGTCTCCTGTGTTCCCCCCTGAGTCTTCCTAGTTCCTCAAGTCTCCCGTGTCTCCTGAGTCCTCCTGAGTTTCCCGTGCTCCCTCCCTGTTCATGTAAGTTTTGCTGCCCCGTCAGGATTTTGTATCTTTATTTTACCATTAAATTCCTATTTTTGGATTCTGCCGAGTTGAGTCCCTGTTCTACACTCTGGGTTCGTCCCTGCCTAAGCAAATCCTGACATTACGACGCGACCAGACCAGAACCCAGCGGGCAGGGTCTCTCTTGGCAAACTCACCTTTTTTCTTTTTTCTTCCTCGAGCCATGATGGACGAGCTCCACTCCGTCCCTGTCCTCCTGCCGTCCCACCGCCGCCGTAGTGGCAGAAAACGGTTCTGGAGGCAGTCCGCGGCGACCAGCCCGGTCTCGTCGGCCAAGCAGATCTTTAGAGCTGGTTCCGGTGTTTCTGTGGGAGCGGGGTCCGCCGCCTCACCTCCCAGGTTTCCGGTGGGGGCGATATCCAGCGTCCCACGGGAGCTCCGGTCCACTCCTCTTAGGTTTGGTGAGTTCGGTCCACTTGACGCCACAGGGGCGGGTTCCGTCACCTTACCTTCCAGGTTCCTGGTGGGGGCGGAATCCGGCCTCTCACCGCCACTCCGTACCGCGGCTGTTCGACCCAGCCTGGCCGTACATCTGGAGCATATTCCTAGTGACTCCGTGGGGGCGTGTTCCGCCGCCTCACCTTCCAGGTTTCCGGTGGGGGCGGCACCCGTCACCACACCCACACATAGAGACATTCCCTTTTTTCATTCCTTTTTACCTGAAGAGATTTTTCAAATTAATCAGACCCTATTCGGATTATTTAATTCTGCTAAAACTAACCCGTCCTCCTTTGATATCGTTTTGTCTCAGATGGAGGATTTTTTTATTTTCTATCCCTGGTCTTTCTTTGCTCCCCGAGTATGATTTTTTATTATCTAAGATAGAGACTTTTAAGACCACTGTCACTGCCATCCCTGAGGTGGATCCTCACCTCTCCTGTTCCGAGGGGAATCCGGCGAACGCTCCTCACTTCTCCTGTTCCGAGGCGGTTCCGACGAACGCTCCTCAGCTCTCCTGTTCCGAGGGGGTTCCGGCGAACGCTCCTCAGCTCTCCTGTTCCGAGGGGGTTCCAGCGAACGCTCCTCACTTCTCCTGTTCCGAGGGGGTTCCGGCGAACGCTCCTCAGCTCTCCTGTTCCGAGGGGGTTCTGGCTAATGTTCCTCAGCTCTCTTGTTCCGAGGGGGTTTCGGCTAACGCTCCTCAGCTCTCCTGTTCCGACGAACGCTCCTCATCTCTCCTGTTCCGAGGTGGTCCCAGCAGACACTCCTCATCTCTCCTGTTCCGAGGGGGTTCCGGCAGACACTCCTCATCTCTCCTGTTCCAAGGGGGTTCCGGCAGACGCTCCTCATCAGAGTCAGAGTCAGAGTTTCTTTATTGTCATTCGCACCTCATGTGGTACATGTGGTGGAGCGAAATTATGTACACAGGGTCCCAGTTACATCCAACAATAAAATGTATAAGAAAAACAGTAATGACATCTAAGATATGAACTAAGAAAAACATCAACTAAATATACACTAAGCACTAATAACATAAAACATTGAACATCAGCACAAACATGAACATGAGTCTGTGAACAGATGTGCACGCATGAACACATCAACATTGAAACAGATCAGCAGCAACATGAAACAGATCAGCAGCAACATGATATGGTTTTTCACAGTGATTATTCTAGTTAGAGATTCATGAGTCCAACAGCCTCAGGGTAGAAGCTGTTCCTCAGTCTAGTGGTTCTACACTTAATGCTCCTTAACCTCCTTCCTGAGGGGAGTGGGGCAAAAAGTGTGTGTGCTGGGTGGGTGGGGTCCTTCATGATGCAGGTGGCCCTCTTCCTGCATCTGGAGGTGTAGATGTCTGTGATGGTGGGGAGGCTGATTCCGACAGATTTCTGTGCAGCCTTCACCACTCTCTGCAAAGCTTTTCTTTCTGCAGCTGTGCAGCCTCCATGCCACACATTGATGCTCGAGCACAGGATGCTCTCCACTGCACACCTGTAGAAGGAGGTGAGGACTGAGCTTCCCAGACCAGCTCGCCTCAGCCGTCTGAGGAAGTAGAGTCTCTGATGAGCTTTCTTGATCAGGCTGGTGGTGTTGTTGCTCCAGCTGAGGTTGTCATTCATGTGTACACCCAAGTACTTGTAGCTGGAGACCACTTCCACCGCAGATCCTCTTATGTTCAGGGGGGTGTAGGTGTTTTTGTTCCTTCTGAAGTCCACAATCATCTCCTTTGTCTTCTTCACATTGATGTGAAGGTTATTCTCTCTGCACCAGCTCTCCAGGTGTTCCACCTCTTGCCTGTAGCTGGACTCATCATTGTTTGTGATGCATCCCACCACCGCTGTATCATCTGCAAACTTTACAATGTGACAGCCTGGATGGGTAGCTGCACAATCATATGTGAGCAGAGTAAACAGAAGGGGGCTCAACACACATCCCTGAGGAGAGCCAGTGCTGAGGGTTATGGTGGAGGAGGAGAGGTTGTGGATCCTCACTAACTGTGGTCTGTTTGTTAAAAAGTCTAGTACCCAGTTGCAGATGGAGGGGCTTAGTCCTAGTGTGGATAGTTTGTCCATCAGGGTTTGGGGGATCATGGTGTTGAAGGCGGATGTGAAGTCCACAAAGAGCAGACGGACGTAAGAGTTTTTCTGCTCCAGGTGGTTGAGCGCAGTGTGGACCACAGAGGAGATGGCATCCTCTGTTGATCGGTTCTCACGGTATGCGTACTGATGAGGGTCCTCGTTGATGTTGATGGTTGTTTTGATGTGAGTCATGACCAGTTTTTCGAAGCATTTAGCGACTATCGGGGTGAGGGCCACTGGCCGATAGTCATTCAGACCAGTCACTGTAGAGCTTTTTGGGACTGGGATGATGGTGGCAGTCTTCAGGCAGGTGGGAACTGTCTCCAGGGTAAGTGAGGTGTTAAAGATGTCTGCCAGCACCTCACAGAGCTGATCAGCACATTCCTTCAACACTTTTCCGGGGATGTTGTCTGGGCCAGTTGCTTTGTGCGGATTAATCCTCCTGAAGGTACGGCAGACTCTCCTCAGCTCTCCTGCTCCGTTCCTTCCGCCGCAGAGGGCTCCATTCCTGCCGCCGCAGAGGGCTCCGTTCCTGCCGCCGCCGCCGCAGAGGGCTCCGTTCCTGCTGCCGCAGCAGAGGGTTCTGTTCCAGTTTCCGTTCCTGCCACAGAAGACTCCGTTCCTGCCGCAGAGGGTTCCGTTCCAGTTTCCATTCCTGCCACAGAAGACTCCATTCCTGCCGCAGAGGGTTCCGTTCCAGCCCCAGTTCCTGTCGCAGTAGTTCCTGTCGCAGTAGTTCCAGTCGCAGTAGTTCAAGTTCCTGCTGCAGAAGTTCCTGTTCCTGCTGTAGAAGTTCCTGTTCCTGCTGTAGAAGTTCCTGCTCCTGCAGAGCTCCAGGCCTCTCAGTCGTCTGCTACAAAGTTCCAGGCCTCTCCGCCGTCTGCTACAGAGCTCCAGGCCTCTCTGTCATCTGCTGCAGAGCTCCAGGCCTTCACAACAACAGTAGCAACTCCCCAGGCCTCCATGACAGCAGCAGCAACTCCCCAGGCCTCCACGACAGCAGCAGCAACTCCCCAGGCCTCCACGACAGCAGCAGCAAC
>NW_023618713.1:4738-8537 GCF_014905685.2 Nematolebias whitei
ACGACAGCAGCAGCAACTCCCCAGGCCTCCACGACAGCAGCAGCAACCCCCCAGGCCTCCATGACAGCAGCATCAACCTCCAAGGTCCCCTCATCGCTTGCTGCAACCTCCAAGGTCCCCTCGTCACCTGCTACAACCTCCAAGGTCCCCTCATCGCCTGCAACAGCTCTCCAGGCTCCCACGCCATCTGCTGTAGCTCTCCAGGCTCCCACGCCATCTGCTGCAGCTCTCCAGGCTCCCACGCCATCTGCTGCAGCTCTCCAGGCCTCTCCGCTGTCCGCTGCAGCTCCCCAGGCCTCTCCGCCATCCGCTGCAGCTCCCCAGGCCTCTCTGCCATCCGCTGCAACTCCCCAGGCTCCCACGCCGTCCGCTGCAGCTCTCCAGGCTCCCACGCCGTCCACTGCAGCTCTCCAGGCTCCCACGCCGTCTGCTGCAGCTCTCCAGGCTCCCACGCCATCTGCTGGAGCTCCCCAGGCCTCTCCGTCGTCCGCTGCAGCTCCCCAGGCCTCTCCGTCGTCCGCTGCAGCTCCCCAGGCCTCTCCTTCGTCCGCTGCAGCTCCCCAGGCCACTCCGTTGTCCGCTGCAGCTCCCCAGGCCTCTCTGCCATCCGCTGCAGCTCTCCAGGCTCCCACGCCGTCTGCTGCAGCTCTCCAGGCTCCCACACCGTCTGCTGCAGCTCTCTAGGCTCCGACGCCATCTGCTACAGCTCTCTCGGCTCCCACGTCGTATGCTGCAGCTCCCCAGGACTCCTTGATGCATGCTGCAGTTTCCCAGGTCTCTCCGTCGCATGCTGCAGCTTCCCAGGTCTCTCTGTCACATGCTGTAGCTCCCCAGGTCTCCTTGACGCAAGCCGTGTTCCCTCTGGTTCTGTGTTTTGGACGGCCTCCCGGCCGCCCCCCCTGACCTGGCCCGGTTTGATGGACAGCCTCCCGGCCGCCCGCCGGAACAATGACTCCTAGGGACGATCCCTTGACCGTCCGAATCCTTTGTGTTCCCTCGTGTTTTTTCTCTGGTCCTCATGTTTTCCTCGGGCCCTCCACCCTTGCAGTGCCGCCCTCCACCTGCCCAAGTCCTTCGGGAGGGGGGTTTATTGGGGACGCCTGGGGGCGTCCTTGAGGGGGGGATACTGTAAGGATGGTACCTTTCTGTGGCCCGGTTTGTGTCTGTGTTCCCTCGTGCTCCCTCATTAGTTCTATTTGTGCCAACCGTGTCTCGTCCCAGCTGTTTGTAATCATGTCTCCTCTTGTCCCTGTATATAAGCCGTCTGTCAGTCTTGTTGGTTGTCGCGTCGTACTCGTTGGGTCTCCTGTGTTCCCCCCTGAGTCTTCCTAGTTCCTCGAGTCTCCCGTGTCTCCTGAGTCCTCCTGAGTTTCCCGTGCTCCCTCCCTATTCATGTAAGTTTTGCTGCCCCGTCAGCTTGTTATTTTGTATCTTTATTTTACCATTAAATTCCTATTTTTGTATTCTGCTGAGTTGAGTCCCTGTTCTGCACTCTGGGTTCGTCCCAGCCTAAGCAAATCCTGACAACCGCCAATGTAGGTGCGAGCCCCATGGGAGCATGAGTAACCTGAACTCTATGCGGTATGCAACAACTATGAATTAAATGAACAAGCCCTCTGAAAGTTTTTCATCAGCATTCTTCACTCTTGTTCACTCTTGTCTTCTTCGGTCTTCACTCTTGTGCACAATCACACCCTTTACGCGACTACAGGTGCAAACCCCACTGGTGAATGCTTAACCCGAGCTCTAAAAGGTGCTCAATAATGTGGAACGAAAGGAACGGGCCCTCTGAAATTTTTCGTCGGCATTCTTCAGTCTTGTGCACAAACTAACCCTTGACGTGACTGCATTTGTGATTTCCAAAGGAGCATGCGTATGCAGCGCTCGACGTGATGTGCAAAAACTTGGAATGAAAGGACGAGCCCTCTGAAAGAATTTTGTCGCCATTCTTCACTCTTGTACAAAAACAGACCATTTACGTGACTGTAGGTGCAAACCCCACGGTAATACGCTTAAAAGGAGTTTTCCTTGTTACTCAAAAACGTGAAACGAAAGGAACAAGCCCTCTGAAAGTTTTTTGTCGTCATTCTTCACTCTTGTTCACAAACAGACTCTTCACGCGACTGCAAGTACAAACCCCAATGTAGCATGCATAAACCGAGCTCTACAAGGTGAGCAAAAATGTGGAACAAAGGAACGGGCCCTCTGAAAGTTTTTCGTCATCATTATTCACTCTTGTGCACAAACAAACCCTTTACGTGACTGTAGGTGTGATTTCCAAAGGAGCATGGGTATGCAGCGCTCGACGTGATGCGCAAAAACTTGGAATGACAGGATGAGCCCTCTGAAAGAATTTCGTCACCATTCTTCACTCTTGTACAAAAGTAGACCCTTTACATGACTGCAGTTGCGAACCCCATGGTAATATGCTTAAAACGAGTTTTAATTTTTACTCAATAACGTGAAACGAAAGAAACATGCCCTCTGAAAGATTGTAGTCTTCGATCTTCACTTTTGTGCACAAACAGACCCTTTCCACAAATGTAGGAGTGAACCCCATGGGAGCACGAGTAACCCGAGTTCTACAAGGTGTGCAAAAACTATGAACGAAATGAACAAGCCCTCTGAAAGTTTTTCGTCGTCATTCTTCACTCTTGTGCACAAACAAACTCTTTACGCGACTATATGTGCAAACCCCACGGGACAAGCGTAAACTGAGCTCTACGTGGTGTGCAAAAACGTGGAACGAAAGGAACGGTCCCTCAGAAAGATTGTAGTCTTCATTCTTCACTATTGTGCCAAAACTGACCCTTTACGCGACTGCAAGTGCAAACCCCACGGGAGCACGTGTAAACCGAGCTCCACGTGGAGTGAAAAAGTTTGGGACGAAAGGAACGTACCCTCTGACAGATTGGAGGCTTCGTTCTTCACTCTTGTGTTCAAACACACCCTTTCTACAAATCTAGGTACAAACTCCATGGGAGCACGAGTAAACCGAGCTCTACGTGGTGTGCAAAAATGTGGAACGAAAGGAATGGGCCCTCTGAAAGATTGCAGTCTTCATTCTTCACTCTTGTGTTCAAGCAGACCCCCACCGCCACTGTAGGTGCGAACCCCATGGGAGCATGAGTAACCTGAACTCTATGCGGTATGCAACAACTTTGAATGAAATGAACAAGCCCTCTGAAAGATTTTCGTCGTCATTCTTCACTCTTGTTCACAAACAGACTCTTCGCGCGACTGCAAGTGTAAACCCCACTGGAGCATGCATAAACCGAGCTCTACAAGGTGAGCAAAAATGTGGAACGAAAGAAATGGTCCCTCAGAAAGATTTTAGTCTTCATTCTTCACTCGTGTGCCCAAACAGACCCTTTACGCGACTGCACGTGCAAACCCCACGGGAGCACACATAAACCGAGCTCCACGTGGAGTGAAAAAATTTGGGACGAAAGGAACGTACCCTCTGACAGATTGGAGGCTTGGTTCTTCAGTCTTGTGTTCAAACAGACCCTTTCCACAAATGTAGTTGCAAACCCCATGGGAGCATGAGTAAACCGAGCTCTACGTGGTGCGTAAAAATTTGGAATGAAGGAAAACGAGCCCTCTTAATGTTGTTCGTCTTCCTTCTTCACTCTTGTGCACAAACAGACCCTTTACGAAACTTTAGGTGCAAACCCCACTGGAGCATGAATAAGCCGAGCTCTATGTGTTGCGCAGAAATGTGGAACGAAAGGAATGGTCTCTCTGAAAGTTTGTCTTCTTCTTTCTTCGCGCCTGTGTACAATCAGACCCTTTACAC
>NW_023618713.1:8547-12370 GCF_014905685.2 Nematolebias whitei
TTTTTTTTTACAGTGTTCTATATATACAATATGTACAGGCCCTGGGACTGGAACTCCTGGAAGAGGGGATTAGTCTTTAGGCAGGAGCAGGTAAGTGACACAGTTGAGTTGATACCGAATTTGTTGTTTTTGTCTTACAGCTTCCTGGGTACTGGAGTGAGTCCAACGGGTCCAGGAGGCATGAGTCCCAGAGACAGAGCACGGGTATCCAAGATCCGGAAGGCAAGGCACGAGAGACCAGACAGGAACTGAGTGACCAGGACTGGAACGGGCACGGCAAACGAGGAGCTGCTGGCACAAAAACCACAAGGTAAGTATTTCAAATACTTTAGAAACAAAGGGCTGAGAGCATCAGTACCGGGAGGGAATCAATGCTCCAGCATCGAGTAGACTTGACTGCAGCCTTAAGTAGTGGTAGGAGCTCGTCAGGGAGATGACCGCCAGGTGTTGATCATCAGCGGCCGTCTTGGAGCTGCAGCCAGTGCTACTCTCACAAGCTCTACGTGGTGAGCAAAAACTTGAACAAAGAAAATGGGCCCTATGAAAGTTTGTTGCCTTCATTCTTAACCCTTGTGCACAGACAGAACCTGTAAGTGACTGTAGGAGCGAACCACAAGGGAGCATGCATACACCGAGCTCTACGTGGTGTGCAAAAACGTGGAACGAAAGTAACAGGCCCTCTGAAAGATTCTAGTCTTCGTTCTTTACTCTTGTGCACAAACAGAGCCTGCCGCAACTGTAGGTGCGAACCCCATGGGAGCACGAATAAACTGAGCTATACGTGGTGTGCAAAAATGTGGAACAAAAGGAATGGGCCCTCTGAAAAATTGCAGTCTTCGTTCATCACTTTTGTGCGCAAAAAAACGCTTTACTCAACCGAAGGTGCGGACCCCACAGAAGCACGAGTAAACTGAGCTCTACGTTGTGCAAAAAAACTTTGACCAAAATGAACGAGCCCTCTGAAAGTTTTTTGTCAAAATTCTTTACTCTTGTGCACAAACACACACTTTCCTCAACCGTAGTTGCTAACCCCATGGGAGCACGAGTAAACCGAGATGTACGTGGTACGCAAAAATGTGGAATGAAAGTAACGGGCCCTTTGAATTTTTGTTGTCGTCATTTTTGACTCTTGTGCTAAAACAAACCCTTTATGTGATTGTATGTGCAAACCCGTTGGGAGCACGCGTAAACCGAGCTCTACGTGTTGTACAAAAACATGGAACAAAAGGAACGGGCCGTCTGAAAGATTTAAGTCTTAGTTCTTTACTCTTGTGCACCTCTAGACCCTCAACAAAACTGCAGGTGCGAACCCCATGGGTGCACGCGCAAACCGAGCTCTACGTGGTGTGCAAAAATGTGGAACGAAAGGATGTGCCCACTGAAAGATTGTAGGCTTCGTTCTTCAATTGTGTTAAAACAGACCCTTTCCGCAACTGTAGGTGAGAACCCCATGGGAGCACAAGTAAACCGAGCTCTATGTGGTGTGCAAAAACGTGGAACGAAGGAAAACAAGCCCTCTGAAATTTTTTCGTTGTCATTCTTCACTCTTGTGCACAAACAGACCCTTTATATGATTGTAGGTGCAATTCCTAAAGGAGCATGCGTAAACCGAGCTTTACGTGATGTGCAAAAACTTAGAACGAATGGAACGTGCCCTCTGAAAGATTGTAGTCTTCGTTCTAAACTCTTGTGCACAAAAAGACCCTTTACCGGTTTACTCGTGTTCCTGTGGGGTTCAAACCTACAGAAACCTGTAGGTTTGAACCCCACAGGAACACGAGTAAACCGATCTCTACGTGGTGCGCAAAAAGGTAGAACGAAAGGAACAGGCCCTTTGAAAGTTTTTCGTCATCATTCTTCACTCTTGTGCACAAACAGACCCTTTACGCGACTGCAGGTGTGATTTCTTTTTTTTTTCTTTTTTTTAATAGATGGCCTCCCTTCTCCCCTTACAGCCATCCTCTCCACACCATTATTATGAAATATTTATTCTAGTGACTATATAGTGTAGTTTTTTTTAAATAGGATAGAAAGAAAGAAAAGACAAAGTAAGACTCCAAAACATAAGAAATATACACAAAGAGAGCACACGGCAAAACACCCGACCACTGTCTGTTCACCTGCAAAGAACATGACAAAACACAGCAACAAAATACATATGTATAAAGAACTTAAAATATTCATGGCTTTGCAGTAAGTTTCCATAAATATATATACCCATACCTACGCCTATATACATACATACATACACATGAATATACATGAAAATACATATCTATATATCTACATATAAAGCCTACATAAGCATCCCTGCTTCTATTTGTGTGTGGTTGTGAGCATGCATAAGTGTATAAGGCTTCTCTAATAGAACATTTAATAGTAACTGTGAAGCAGCAGAGACCCGACACCCAAGGTGTGATTTCTAAAGGAGCATGCGTATACGGCTCTCGACGTGATGCGCAAAAACTTGGAAAGAAAAGACAAGACCTCTGAAGGTATTTTGTGTCTATTCTTCACTCTTTTACAGAAACAGACCCTTTACGTGACTGCAGGTGCGAACCCCATGGTAGTACACGTAAACTGAGCTCTACGTGGTGCGCAAAAACGTGAAACAAAAGGAACGGGCCCTCTGAAAGATTGTAGGCTTCGTTCTTCACTCTTGTGTTCAAACAGACCCTTTTCTGCAATTGTACGTGCTAACCCCATGGGAACGAGTAAACCGAGCTCATTGCGGTGTGCAAAAACTTTGAACGAAATGAACGAGCCCTCTGAAAGTTTTTCGTCGTCATTCTTCACTCCTGCACCCAAACAGAGGATTTACGCGACTGCAAGTGCAAACCCCAAGGGATCATGCGTACACCGAGCTCTAAGTGGTGTGCAAAAATGTGGAATGAAAGAAATGGGCCCTTTGAAAGTTTTTCTTCCTCATTCTTCACTTTTGTGCACAAGCAAACACTTTATGCAGCTGTAGGTGCAACCCACGGGAGCATGCGTAAACCGAGCTCTACGTGGTGTGCAAAAACATTGAACGAAAGGAAAGGGCCCTCTGAAAGATTGTAGGCTTTGTTTTTCACTCTTCTGTTAAACCAGATAGTTTACGCAACTGTAGGTGTGAACCCCATGGGAGCACGAGTAAACATAGCTCTTCATGGTACGCAAAAATTTTGAACAAAATTAACGAGCCCTCTGAAAGTTTTTTGTCCTCATTCTTCAGTTTTGTTGTCAAACAAACTCTTTATGCAACTGTAGGTGCGAACCCCGCAGAAGCACACAAAAACCGAGCTCTACGTGGTACGTAAAAATGTGGAACGAAATAACCGAGCCCTTTTAAAGTTTCTCGTCTTTGTTCTTCACTCTTGTGTACAATCAGACCCTTTACACGACAGCAGGTTCAAACACCATAGGAACACGCGTAAACCGATCTCTATGTGATGCGTAAAAACTTTGAACAAAATGAATGAGCCCTCTGTAAGTTTTTTGTCGTCATTCTTCACTTTTGTGCACAAACGGGACCTTTATGCGACAGCAGGTTCGAACACCACAGGAGCAGGCGTAAAACGAGTTCTATGTGGTGCATAAAAATGTGGAATGAAAGGAACAGGCCCTTTCAAAGTTTTTCGTCCTCATTCTTCACTTTTGTGAACAAACAAACCCTTTACACAACTGTTGGTGGGAACCCCACGGGAGCACGAGTAAACCAAGCTTTATGTGATGCGGAAAAACATGGAACAAAGGAAAACGAGCCCTCTGAAAGATTTTCGTCGTCATTCTTCTTTCTTGTGCACAATCAAACTCTTTACGCGACTGTATGTGCAAACCCCAC
>NW_023618713.1:12470-19789 GCF_014905685.2 Nematolebias whitei
TTAGGCTGACGGGCAGCTCAGCTGATTTAAGACCAACCCAGCTTTTATGCCTAAAACATCACGAGCTCTTTTAAATCAAGAGTGATATCGTTGGAGGGGTCTTTTCCCCCCCACAGATCAGAAGAGGAAGCATCTTTTCATCTTCTCTGCCCGGTGCGGGCGTTGACGTGTTACATAACGCGCACAGCTGCAATGCGTTTCAAACTCAACAATTGTTTGTGCATTATAGAGATGCTTCTGCAGGTCGCCGTTATCCATCCAGCGCTTGTCACACTGGCTGTGTGAGGCCTTTTTCTGAAGCCTACAGAGCATCAGATTTAGGGCCTCCTGTCAACCTCAAAGCACACTCGACCAGGGGTATCGCATCTTCGACTGTTCTGCATAATGGTATGTCAATGCAGGACATTTGCACTGCGGCTGCATGGTCAACACCCTGCTCATTTATTCGCTTTTACCTACGTGATGTAACGGCTCGTTCCATGACACATTCTGTCCTTAGTGCTCTAACAGAATGAATATTGTTGTTCTCATGGAACTCTGTTTAAGCTCACTTCTGTCTGCATGCATTACAGTGTGAGATGTTGTTTTCAGTCACAAGTCGTGTCTGTGATTTTGGTTCTATTGTCACTAATCAGTTCATGATTATTGTTACCAATCAGTTCATTTGATTAATAATCAATTTATGGACATTAATCTGTTTATACTGTTCAGCCATGAACCAGTTGGTTCATGCCCCCCCCCCCCTTTTCAACTTCTTCTTCCCGTTGAAAGTTTTCCGGGGTATTCATGCTTTGTCAGAACGCATAGCTAAACAACATGCGTCTGTGCATGGCACATAATTACGCGATGCGTAGTTATGCACACGGGGAGCTGAGTGACAAGATGTTTTTTGGGCAAGCTTCCGCTTCTTACTGTGTTCGAATGGACCCAGTGAGGCGAGGACCACATCCGCTTCGCCCTTAACCCATCAGCGACAGCCTTAAAGGGCGAAGCCTATATGAAATAGAACGTTGGTTACGTACTGTAACCCCAGATTCTATGAATATAGGCGTAGCCCTTTAAGCGTCGGGCCTCACTGGCTCCTAAATGGCTGAAGAAAAAAGCTATTTTGGGAGCCGATTTCCCGCTCTTAACGTAATTTATACGGACCGGGTGGGGCCCACACAGCAGGTGGGCGTGGACTAATTTTTTCAGTGCTTATGCTCTGCATAACGGGATAAACCCATCAGCGACAGCCTTAAAGGGCTACGCCTATATTCATAGAATCTGGGGTTACAGTACGTAACCAACGTTTACGCAGCTGTAGGTGTGAACCCCATGGGAGCACAAGTAAACCGAGCTCTTCGCAGTGCGCAAAAACTTTGAACGTAATGAACGAGCCCTCTGAAAGTTTTTTCTCCTCATTTTTCAGTTTTGTTTGTCAAACAATCTCTTTATGCAGCTCTAGGTGCGAACCCCACGGGAGCACACAAAAACCGAGCTCTACATGGTACGTAAAAATGTGGAACGAAATGACCAAGCCCTTTTAAAGTTTCTCGTCTTTGTTCTTCACTCTTGCGTACAATCAGACCCTTTACGCAACTGCAAGTGCAAACCCCACGAGAGCTTGCGTAAACCGATCTATGGTATTTGTATGGTATGGTATATAGTTTATTCATTTAAAAAAAGTACAAAACAATTCCATAACAATATAAAAAAGGATACAAAAGATTTAAAATGAAAGGCAGCAGAAAGAAGAAAAAATCTTATTATATCTGCCCCTTTTTTTCAAACAATTATTTCAGACATAATAATCTTCAAGTAACAGAACAAAATGAATAACTCTTTCTAATTTTTCTAATTCTAATACAAAACACACACTAAGCTACTTCATATATATTTTTTTAACAATTCAGTTTTGATCTTTTTCTTAAATGTACACATTGACTTGGCATTTTTCACATCACTCTCTAGACCATTCCACAATCCAACTCCTTGGATTGAGGTAGACCTTCCCTTCAGACTAGTTCTGAATTTTGGTTTGACAAATATTTCTATCCCCTTAAGATTGTAACAACTTTGTCTTTTAACAAAATTTCTTTGGATATTTAATGGTAATGTGTTATTTTGAGCCCTATACATAACTAATAAAATCCTATAATCTACCATATCATGGAACTTCAATAACTTCAGTTGATAAAATAATGTGCTTGATGGGTGACTGTAATGCTTTCTGGTGATAATTCTTACAGCTCTTTTCTGTAAAATAAAAATAGGTTTTGTAAACGTTTTACATGCTTTCCCCCAAACATCAATGCAATAGATTAAATGTGGAACAATGGTTGTGTTATACAACATGTACAGAGCTTTATCATTTAATAATTCCCTGACTTTGTATAGTACTGCAATAGATTTAGATATTTTTGTTCTTACAGAATTGATGTGATTTTTCCATGTTAGCTGTTCATCAATGATTACACCCAAAACTTTCATCTCATTAACTCTACAAATCTCAACACCCTCAATTTTAAATGGATCATCAACAGTTCTCTTTTTGTTACTAAATATTTTTTTATTAGTTTTATCTCAATTTAATGATAATTTATTAAGTTTAAACCAAGTTTGTATTTTATCAAATTCTGTGTTCATCAATTCCAACATCCGTTTTATATCTTTACCCAAACAAAAAAATGTGGTGTCATCTGCAAAAAGGACACATTTGAGGAGTCCTGATACATTCACTGTCATTCACATGTAAAATAAATAACGTTTGTTAGGAGTGCGCGGGGAACCCAGATGATATGAGACCCAGAACGAGGCAGACACAGGGGAAATACAAAAGAACAGTGTTTATTATTTACAGTGAGTTAAATTACATCCACAGGCTGCTTCTCTGAGGCTCCTGGAAAGAGGGACGACAGGTTATTAGCTGTCCAACGGGGAAGGCCAAAGTTGTTTGATTAATGAGCGTTTGTCCTTACAGTCCAACCCGAAGGGGAGAGCTGGTCCTTCAGTCCAAGGAGAGCGAGCAGCAGAGGGGAATCCAACGAGAGTCCAAAAGGGGAACAAGGAAGGCTGGCACTGGAGGCAAAGAAGGCACGAGGAATACCTGAGAGGCCAAGGGATCCAAATCAGGTCACGAGGGAATCCAAAGAGCACGAGGAACCAGGAAACTGGAAAAAAGAGCAAAAGGTGAACAAATTCTTTTCACCAAGACATTTGCCTCACAACAGTACTATACCATAAGAGGTGATATGCTCCAGCGTTGAATCACACCGGACTGCAGCCTTAAGTAGATGGAGAGGCTCATCAGGCTGATGGCCGCCAGGTGTTGGTAATCAGCGGCCATCAGCAAGGCAGGCTGCAGGCAGTGGGACCCTTACAACATTGGTCCAAGTACAGAGCCTTGAGGAACTCCACAAGTGATATTGCACAGGTCAGATCTTACACCATTTATTTGTACAAACTGTTTCCTATCTTTTAAATAACTAGATACCCAGTGTAATGCTGGTCCTCTTATACCATATTTATTTAATTTTTCAAGGAGAATAGTGTGGTCAATAGTATCAAATGCTTTTTTTAAATCAACAAAAATACTAACACAATACTGTTTTTGATCGACAGCAGTAGTTATTTGTTCTATTATTTCCATGAGAGCCATTGATGTAGTTTTTTGCTCTAAACCCATACTGACTACTACTTAGAATGTTTTGTTTAGTAATAAATTTATCTAATCTGGTCACAAACAGTTTTTCTAGAATTTTTGAGAACTGTGGTAATAAGTATATTGGTCTATAATTATTGAACACACATTTATCGCCATTTTTAAAGAGAGGAACTACCTTAGCTACTTTCATATTGTCTGGAAATATTCCTTTTGAAAATGATAAATTACAAATATATGTAAACGGCTCGATAACATAACTCATTATGTCCTTTACAAACATCATATCCATGTCCACCCAGTCTTTTGATCTCTTATCTGTAAGATTTTTTACAACATTCATTATTTTTTCTTTGTCAGTTCCATTAAGAAAAATACTGTTGTCACAACTTATAACTGAATGGTTCACATTATTGTCTACTTTTGGTATTCTAGCTGCAAGGCTTGATCCAACGTTCACAAAATGATGATTAAATCCATTTACAATTTCATTTTCATCATGGATTTCATCGTCATCCTTCAAAAAATATTGTGAAATACCTGTTTTTGCTTTATGACTTTTCAGAACACTATTTATTACTCGCCATGTAGCTTTCATATCACCATTACTTTTATTTAATAAATCACTATAATATTCCTTCTTGCGTTTCCTTATAATCGCTACTAATTCATTTTTATACTTCTTATATTTCTCTTCGGCCTCTTGTGTTCTCAATTTCAAGAAACATGTATACAAATAATTCTTTTTTTTTACAAGTATTTCTCAACCCTTTCGTCATCCATGGTTGATCAACAACATTTCTCTTTGTACAATTATTTTGCACACAATTCTTTTCATACAGAGCTCCTAAAATATTCATAAACTCATCATATGATCTATTCACATCATCAACATACACGTCTTTCCAGTTTTGTTTATGTAAATCATCTTTTAATGTATCCATTGCTTTTTTGATGTGTTTATTGTTTTTTCCTTAATTGTAATTTATTTTGTAATGCTTTGATCATTTTTATAAATCGTGAAAACTGGTAAATGATCACTCAAATCATTCGTTAACATACCTCCCATCACATCCCCATTTGTTACATTTGTGAAAATATTATCGATTATTGTAGCACTATGAGTTGTAATTCTTGTTGGTTTTGATATTAACGGATAAAGATTTAAACTACACAATGAATTTGTAAATGTACTGATGTTATTTGAATCTGTTTTATTTCCCAGGTCAATATTAAAGTCTCCACAGAAAAAAATGCTTTTATTAAAACTCTTGTCCAATAGTTGTAAGATTTTATCAGTGAATATTTCTATATTTGATCCTGGAGATCGATATACACAACTTATCAATATGTTTTTATCATTCTTGTTTATTATTTCTATTGTTATTATTTCCATGATTTTATCAACAATGATTGACATTTCATTAATTAATTTACATTTTATTTCATTTTTAACAAATAGAGCCACTCCACCACCCCTTTTGTTGCTTCTGTTCACATGATATAATTCATACCCTTCCATGTGAACATTAGTTGTGTTTTCATCGTTGAGCCACGTCTCTGACAGTGCTATTATTGTAAAGGTTCTGTTTAGCTGTTTTAAATAATCTGTTATTTTGGATATATTTGCATTTAAACTTCTACTGTTAAAGTGAATAATAGAGAGACCTCCATTTGTTATATTGATGTCATTAAACTGTTCTTCAGTGTAATATTCACAGTCTTTTATTTCAGGGAAAAAATTTGTATCAATCGCGTCTTCAACATTGTATATTTTAAACTCTAAGTATTCGTATGTTGCCATGTTTTAATGTATTTGTTTGTTTTATATTTTGTTAATTTTTTGTTTGTGAAGTTATGTCAATGATTTATCATCTGTCATCTCCTGAGCTCATTTTAGTTTTTCCAGATCTTTCAGGTCTTTTATTATTTTAGCCTGAGATCCTTCCTGTATTTTGATCCAGATATTTCCATTTCTTGTCCAAGTTGATGCTATTTTTTTCTGTTTTTTCAACCACCTTGCTTCACGTGCAATATTTCCATTTTTTTTAGTTAGGTGTTCGTTTATGTAAACAATTGTTCCCTTCAGTTTTTTTGCTTGCATTATTACCCTGTTTCTTGATTTCCTGCTAATGAACTTGATGACTATGGATGGTTTGGCTTTATCAGATTTGTTGGGCAGTGTGTGACAGATTGAAATGTCTTCATGTTCGATGTCAATGTTTTTGTTTTGTAAAAAAATCACTACTTGCTCCTCCAGAGTCTGTAGTTCTTCCTGTGGTGCATCTTCTGCTGTGTTAGTTCCAGCAACAACTCTTGCATAAGTTCAGTTCCTAACTTCCAGTCCAGTGATCACCAAGATGTCTAGTCTTGTGTATTGTTCCAAGTCTTCTACTTTTTGTTCCAGTTCAGCTATTTTTCTGTCTTTATTAGTCATCAGTTCTTTCAATTGTTTCACTTCTTCAGACAGTCCTGTCAGTAAATCACATTTAGCTGATACTTTAGTCACATCAGCACTCAATTTAGTCACTTCAGCACTCAATTTAGTCAGTTCAGCACTCAAAAGGTTCAAAGATTTTTTAACTTCCTCCATATCTTCAGAATTATTTTCCGACACTTGTCTCTTATCTCTGTGTTTGCTCGGCATTACTCACGATACTTCTGGATTATTGGTCTCAACTCTCAGAAGCACAGGATCCAGCCAGGATCTATAAGTGGTGCGCAAAAGTGTGGAATGAAAGGAATGGGCCCTCTGAAAGTTTGTCGTCTTCGTTCTTCACTCTTGTGCACAATAAGACCCATTACGTGACTGCAGGTGCAAACCCCACAGGAGCACGTGTAATCCAAGCTCTACAAGGTGCGCAAAAATGTGGAACGAAAAGAATGGGCCCTTTGAAGGTTTTTCGTCGTCATGCTTAACTCTTGTGCAAAAACAAACCCTTTAATCGACTGTAGGTGCGAACCCCACGGGAATACGCGTAAAACAAACTTTCTGGGGTGCGCAACAACGTGTAACGAAAGGAACGGAACCTCTGAAATATTGTCCTCTTCGTTCTTCACTCTTGTGCCCAAACAGACCCTTTACTCGACTGCAAGTGCAAACCTCATGGGAGCACACGTAAACCGAGCTCCACGTGGAGCTTAAAATTGTGGAATGAAAGGAACGGACCCTTTGAAAGTGTTTCATCCTCATTCTTTACTTTAGTGCAAAAACAAACACTTTGTGCAGCTGTAGGTGCGAACCCCATGGGAGCACGCATAAACCGAGCTCTACGTGGTGTGCAAAAACGTTGAATGAAAGGAAAGGGCCCTCTGAAAGATTGTAGGCTTTGTTTTTCACTCTTGTTTTCAAACAGATCGTTTACGCAACTGTAGGTGTGAACCATATGGGAGCACGAGTAAACTGAGCTCTTCGCAGTGCGCAAAAACTTTGAACGAAATAATTGAGCCCTCTGAAAGTTTTTTCTCCTCATTTTTCGGTTTTGTTTGTCAAACAATCTCTTTATGCAGCTGTAGGTGAAAACCCCACGGGAGCACACGAAAACCGAGCTCTACATGGTACGTAAAAATGTGGAACGAAATGACCAAGCCCTTTTAAAGTTTCTCGTCTTTGTTCTTCACTCTTGTGTACAATCAGACCCTTTACGCAACTGCAAGTGCAAACCCCACGAGAGCT
>NW_023618713.1:19889-22074 GCF_014905685.2 Nematolebias whitei
TCCTTTCATTCCACATTTTTGCGCACCACTTATAGATCGGTTTACGCGTGCTCCTATGGTGTTTGAACCTGCTGTCGTGTAAAGGGTCTGATTGTACACAAGAGTGAAGAACAAATACGAGAAACTTTAAAAGGGCCCGCTCCTTTCGTTCCACATTTTTGTGCACCCCATAGAGCTTGGTTTACTCCTGTTCCCATGGGGTTCGCTCCAATAGTTGCGTAAAGGGTCTGTTTTTGAACAAGAGTGAAGAACGAAAACTATAATCTATCAGAGGGTGCATTCCTTTCGTTCCACATTTTTGCGCACCTTGTAGAGGTTGGCTTACACGTGCCCCTGTGGGGTTTGCACCTGCATTCACCTAATGGGTCTCATTGTGCACAAGAGTGAAGAACGAAGACGACAAACTTGCCCGTTCCTTTCATTCCACATTTTTGCCCACCACTTATAGATCGGTTTATGCCAGCTCTCGTGGGGTTTGCACTTGCAGTTGCGTAAAGGGTCTGATTGTACACAAGAGTGAAGAACAAAGACGAGAAACTTTAAAAGGGCTTGGTCATTTCGTTCCACATTTTTACGTACCACGTAGAGCTCGGTTTTCGTGTGCTCCTTTGGGGTTCGCACTTACAGCTGCATAAAGAGATTGTTTGACAAACAAAACTGAAAAATGAGGAGAAAAACTTTCAGAGGGCTCGTTCATTTCGTTTAAAGTTTTTGCGCACTGCGAAAAGCTCGGTTTACTCGTGCTCCCATGGGGTTCACACCTACAGTTGCGTAAACGATCTGTTTGAAAATAAGAGTGAAAAACAAAGCCTACAATCTTTCAGAGGGCCCTTTCCTTTCATTCAAAGTTTTTGCACACCACGTAGAGCTCGGTTTATGCTTGCTCCCGTGGGGTTCGCACCTACAGCTGCACAAAGTGTTTGTTTTTGCACAAAAGAAAAGAATGATGATGAAACACTTTCAAAGGGCCCGTTCCTTTCATTCCACATTTTTACACACCACGTGGAGCTCGGTTTACACGTGCTCCCATGGGGTTTGCACTTGCAGTCGAGTAAAGGGTCTGTTTGGGCACAAGAGTGAAGAATGACGACGACAAACTTTCAGAGGGCTTAATCATTACGTTCATAGTTTTTGCACACCACGTAGAGCTCGGGTTACTCATGCTCCCATGGGGTTCGCACCTACAGTTGCGTAAAGGGTCTGTTTGTGCACAAAAGTTAAGAACGAAAAGGACAATCTTTCAGAGGGCCCGTTCCTTTCGTTCCACGTTGTTGCGCACCCCAAAAAGTTCGTTTTACGCGTATTCCCATGGGGTTCGCACCTGCAGTCGATTAAAGAGTTTGTTTGTGCACAAGAGTTAAGGATGACGACGAAAAACTTTCAAAGGGCCCATTCTTTTTGTTCCACATTTTTGCGCACCTTGTAGAGCTTGGATTACACGTGCCCCTGTGGGATTCACACCTACAGTCGCGTAAAGGTTCTGTTTGGGTACAAGAATGAAGAATGACGACGACAAACTTTCAGAGGGCTCGTTCATTTCATTCAAAGTTTTTGCGCACTGCGAAGAGCTCAGTTTACCCTTGCTCCCGTGGGGTTTGCACATACAGTCGCGTAAAGAGTTTGATAGTGCACAAGAGTGAAGAATGACGACGAAAATTTTTCAGAGGGCTCGTTTCCCTTTGTTCCATGTTTTTGCACACCATATGAAGCTTTGTTTACTCGTGCTCCCGTGGGTTTCCCACCAACAGTTGTGTAAAGGGTTTGTTTGTTCACAAAAGTGAAGAATGAGGACGAAAAACTTTGAAAGGGCCCGTTCCTTTCATTCCACATTTTTACGCACCACATAGAGCTCGGTTTACGCCTGCTCCTGTGGTGTTCGAACCTGCTGACGCGTAAAGGTCCCGTTTGTGCACAAAAGTGAAGAATGACGACAAAAATCTTTCAGAGGGCTCGTTCATTTTGTTCCAAGTTTTTACGCATCACATAGAGATCGGTTTATGTGTGCTCCTATGGTGTTTGAACCTGCTGTCGTGTAAAGGGTCTGATTGTACACAAGGGTGAAGAACAAAGACGAGAAACTTTAAAAGGGCCCGTTTCTTTCGTTCCACGTTTTTGTGCACCCCATAGAGCTTGGTTTACTCCTGTTCCCATGGGGTTCGCACCAATAGTTGCGTAAAGGGTCTGT
>NW_023618713.1:22174-29632 GCF_014905685.2 Nematolebias whitei
ACAGACCCTTTACGCAACTATTGGTGCGAACCCCATGGGAACAGGAGCAAACCAAGCTCTATGGGGTGTACAAAAATGTGGAACGAAAGGAACGGGCCCTTTTAAAGTTTCTCGTCTTTGTTCTTCACTCTTGTGTACAATCAGACCCTTTACACGATAGCAGGTTCAAACACCATAGGAGCACGCGTAAACCGATCTCTATGTGATGCGTAAAACTTTAAACAAAATGAACGAGCCCTCTGAAAGATTTTTGTCGACATTCTTCACTTTTGTGTACAAACGGGACCTTTACGCGACAGCAGGTTGGAACACCACAGGAGCAGGCGTAAACCGAGCTCTATGTGGTGCGTAAAAATGTGGAATGAAAGGAACGGGCCCTTTCAAAGTTTTCGTCCTCATTCTTCACTTTTGTGAACAAACAAACCCTTTACACAACTATTGGTGGGAAACCCACGGGAGCACCAGTAAACCAAGCTTTATGTGGTGCGCAAAAACATGGAACAAAGGGAAACGAGCCCTCTGAAAGATTTTCGTCGTCATTCTTCACTCTTGTGCACTATCAAACTCTTTACGCGACTGTATGTGCAAACCCCACGGGAGCAAGGGTAAACCGAGCTCGTCGCAGTGCGCAAAAATTTTGAACGAATTGAACGAGCCCTCTGAACGTTTGTCGTCCTCATTCTTCACTCTTGTACCCAAACAGAACCTTTATGCGACTGTAGGTGCAAATCCCACAGGGGCATGTGTAATCCAAGCTCTACAAGGTGCGCAAAAATGTGGAACAAAAAGAATGGGCCCTTTGAAAGTTTTTCGTCGTCATCCTTAACTCTTGTGCACAAACAAACTCTTTAATCGACTGCAGGTGCGAACCCCATGGGAACACGCGTAAAACGAACTTTTTGGGGTGCTCAACAACGTGGAACGAAAGGAACGGGCCCTCTGAAAGATTGTCCTCTTCGTTCTTCACTTTTGTGGTCAAGCAGACCCTTTACGCAACTGTAGGTGCGAACCCCACGGGAGCATGAGTAACCCGAGCTCTACGTGGTGTGCAAAAACTATGAACGAAATGAACAAGCCCTCTGAAAGTTTGTCGTCGTCATTCTTCACTCTTGTGCCCAAACAGACCCTTTACTCGACTGCAAGTGCAAACCCCATGGGAGCACGCGTAAACCGAGCTCCACGTGGTGTGTAAAAATGTGGAATGAAAGGAACGGGCCCTTTGAAAGTGTTTCATCATCATTCTTTTCTTTTGTGCAAAAACAAACACTTTGTGCAGCTGTAGGTGCGAACCCCACGGGAGCAAGCATAAACCGAGCTCTACGTGGTGTGCAAAAACTTTGAATGAAAGGAAAGGGCCCTCTGAAAGATTGTAGGCTTTGTTTTTCACTCTTATTTTCAAACAGATCGTTTACGCAATTGTAGGTGTGAACCCCATGGGAGCACGAGTAAACCGAGCTTTTCGCAGTGCGCAAAAACTTTAAACGAAATGAACGAGCCCTCTGAAAGTTTTTCTCCTCATTTTTCAGTTTTGTTTGTCAAACAATCTCTTTATGCAGCTGTAAGTGCGAACCCCAAAGGAGCACACGAAACCGAGCTCTACATGGTACTAAAAATGTGGAACGAAATGACCAAGCCCTTTTAAAGTTTCTCGTCTTTGTTCTTCACTCTTGTGTACAATCAGACCCTTTACGCAACTGCAAGTGCAAACCCCACGAGAGCTGGCGAAAACCGATCTATAAGTGGTGTGCAAAAATGTGGAATGAAAGGAACGGGCAAGTTTGTCGTCTTCGTTCTTCACTCTTGTGCACAATGAGACCCATTAGGTGACTGCAGGTGCAAACCCAACAGGGGCACGTGTAAGCCAACCTCTACAAGGTGCGCAAAAATGTGGAACGAAAGGAATGCACCCTCTGATAGATTATAGTTTTCGTTCTTCACTCTTGTTCAAAAACAGACCCTTTACGCAACTATTAGTGCAAACCCCAAGGGAACAGGAGTAAACCAAGCTCTATGGGGTACACAAAAACGTGGAACGAAAGAAACGGGCCCTTTTAAAGTTTCTCGTATTTGTTCTTCACTCTTGTGTACAATCAGACCCTTTACACGACAGCAGGTTCAAACACCATAGGAGCACGCGTAAACCGATCTCTATGTGATGTGTAAAAACTTTGATCAAAATGAACGAGCCCTCTGAAAGATTTTTGTCGTTATTCTTCACTTTTGTGCACAAACGGGACCTTTAAGCGACAGCAGGTTCGAACACCACAGGAGCAGGCGTAAACCGAGCTCTATGTAGTGCGTAAAAATGTGGAATGAAAGGAAAGGGCCCTTTCAAAGTTTTTCGTCCTCATTCTTCACTTTTGTGAACAAACAAACCCTTTACACAACTGTTGGTGGGAACCCCACAGGAGCACGAGTAAACCAAGCTTTATATGGTGCGCAAAAACATGGAACAAAGGGAAACGAGCCCTCTGAAAGTTTTTCGTCGTCATTCTTCACTCTTGTGCAATATCAAACTCTTTACGCGACTCTATGTGCAAACCCCACGGGAGCATGGGTAAACCGAGCTCTTCGCAGTGCGCAAAAACTTTGAATGAAATGAACGAGCCCTCTGAAAGTTTGTCGTCGTCATTCTTCACTCTTGTACCCAAACAGAACCTTTACGCGACTGTAGGTGCGAATCCCACAGGGGCACGTGTAATCCAAGCTCTACAAGGTGCGCAAAAATGTGGAACGAAAAGAATGGGCCCTTTGAAAGTTTTTCGTTGTCATGCTTAACTCTTGTGCACAAACAAACTCTTTAATCGACTGCAGGTGCAAACCCCACGGGAATACGCGTAAAACGAACTTTTTGGGGTGCGCAACAACGTGGAATGAAAGGAACGGGCCCTCTGAAAGATTGTCCTCTTCGTTCTTCACTTTTGTGGACAAACAGACCCTTTACGCAACTGTAGGTGCGACCCCCATGGGAGCACGAGTAACCCGAGCTCTACGTGGTGTGCAAAAACTATGAACGAAATGAACAAGCCCTCTGAAAGTTTGTCGTCGTCATTCTTCACTCTCGTGCCCAAACAGACCCTTTACTCGACTGCAAGTGCAAACCCAATGGGAGCACGCGTAAACCGAGCTCCACGTGGTGTGTAAAAATGTGGAATGAAAGGAACGGGTCCTTTGAAAGTGTTTCATCCTCATTCTTTACTTTTGTGCAAAAACAAACACTTTGTGCAGCTGTAGGTGCAAACCCCACGGGAGCACGCATAAACCGAGCTCTACGTGGTGTGCAAAAACGTTGAATGAAAGGAAAGGGCCCTCTGAAAGATTGTAGGCTTTGTTTTTCACTCTTATTTTCAAACAGATCGGTTACGCAACTGTATGTGCGAACCCCATGGGAGCACGAGTAAACCAAGCTGTATGTGGTGCGCAAAAACTTTGAACGAAGGAAAACGAGCCCTCTGAAAGATTTTCGTCATCATTCTTCACTCTTGTGTACAAACAAACTCTTTATGCATCTGTATTGGCAACCCCCGCCGGATCACTCGTATACCGAGCACTACGTGGTGCGTAAAAACGTGTATTGAAAGGAACGGGCCCTCTGAAAGACTGAAGTCTTCGTTCTTTGTTCTTGTATTCAAACAGACCCTTTCTGCAACTGTAGGTGCAAACCCCATGGGAGCACGAGTAAACCGAGCTCTAAGTGGTGCGCAAAAACTTGGAACGAAGGAAAACGGGCCCTTTGAAAGTTTTTCGTCCTCATTCTTGTTTTTGTGCACAAACAGACCGTTTCTGTAACCGTAGGTGCGAAACCCATGGGAGCAAGAGTAACCCGAGCTCTACATGGTGTGCAAAAACTATGAACGAAAAGAACGGGCCCTTTGATAGATTGTAGGCTTCGTTTTTCACTCTTGTGTTCAAACAGACCCTTTCCGCAACTGTAGGTGTGAAGACCTTGGGAGCAAGAGTAAACCGAGCTCTACGTTGTCTGTAAAAATTTTGATCATATAAACGAGCCCTCTACAAGTTATTCATCGTCTTTCTTCACTCTTGTTCACAAACAGACCCTTTACGCAACTGTAGGTGCGAACCCCATGGGAGCACGCATAAACCGAGCTCTACGTGGTGTGCAGTAATGTTGAACGAAAGGAAAGGGACCTCTGAAAGATTGTAGGCTTTGTTTTTCACTCTTTGGTTCAAACAGACCCTTTACGCTCCTGTAGGTGTGAATCCCATGAGAGCACGAGTAAACCGAGCTCTTAGCGGTGTGTAGTGGACTAGGCCTACGTCGAAACTAAGTCTAAGGTCAAAACTCTTGACCTTTAGAACCTTGTGGGACAGGAACTGTCATTTCATGTATTTGAATACATAAATACAGGTTCACCCATCCTGAGACTTTCTTTCTTGAAGATTCAAGTGAAAAGAACACTCTCTTTTTTATTATCATTACTATTTTTCAAATGTTGATAATCAAAGTGTCTTAGTTCAAACCATTTTAGATGTTGCAGTGCACTAATCAATGTTATTAACTGAGTAATGATTTTTATTCTCATGTCAAAGCTGTTACAGAGTTTATGCATTTTCTGATTTCTGCCTTTGAATGAGCAAGTGTGTGCGTTCCCAAGGTTGGAGTCAAACGAAAAACAAGTTGTTATGTTAAAACTGTCATGTTTTAGAATCCTCTCAGACGTAAGTAGAGATGTTTTGCACCTGTTTCCTGAAACACGCCAAAACAAAACCCTCTCTGTCTGTGAGAACATTTCTGATCTGCCTCATAACAATTCTCGCTGCCTCTAACCTCTTACGTCACAAAACCCACCCCGTCTGGTCGTTTCTGACCAATGAACAAATCCCAAAAAGTGAACCGGGAAAGAGTCTTTAAAATGTCAGTACTTCCTGGTCTAGTCAGTTCTGTGGGAGTTCTGTAAACTACACGAGAGCTAAAGTTCTGATGGAGTGCTGTTGGAGTTCCTGACATGACAACAAAGCTCTTCCGAGTTCCATGGGATTATAACATTTTCCACTGAGGTGAATATGTGTCGAACAGAGCCTCGCCATTACTTCGGACGAGTAACAGCATCCTACTGAGACGCTGAAAGGGTGCGTTAAACGGAATCCCACCTGAGTCATCTCCAGGTAAAGGAGCCGATTTCATCACCTAAGTGTACTGTAAGGAAAAGCTGAAGAAAGCCGGAGAGTGTCGATTCTGGTGAACACATTTCTTCCCTCCCATACCATCTTTTATTCCCTCTAAACTTCTTTCATCTCTAAACTTTTCTCTCAAGTAGAAATTCTTCCAGATATTTTAGAAATGTCTGTGTAAAATGCTCACCCACATTCATGTGGGTAAAAGATCATAATTGTACAGTTTTCATAACATCGCTGTGGTGAAGCAACGGAAAAATCATGGCCGTATGATTTTTCCTGATTGATTGCTTATGTTGTTATTTTCATAATTTGCCAAATTAATGTAAATGTTTGATGTTAAATTTTGATTCTGTAAATAAATGACCGCATTCATTTTGATGGGTCAAATATAAATGACGTCTCACGTTTGCATTTCCTTAAATTCAATGCACGTTTTATTCAGTCCAGAAAAATGAGGAACCCGCGTTAACTGATGAATATATGCCAGCATCTGTTCATCTACACGGTGCGCAAAAACTTTGAAATAAATGAACGAGCCCTCTGAAAGTTTTTCGTCCTCATTCTTCAGTTTTGTTCTCAAACAAACTCTTTATGCAACTGTAGGTGCGAACCCCATGGGAGTACTCATAAACCGAGCTCTACATGGTGCACAAAATCTTGGAACGAAGGAAAACGTTGGTTACGTACTGTAACCCCAGATTCTGAGTATAGGCGTAGCCCTTTAAGGTTTTCGCTTAGTGGGTTTATCCCGTTATGCGGAGCATTAGCACTGAAAAATTTAGTCCACGCCCACCTGCTGTGTGGGCCCCACCCGGTCCGTATAAATTACGTTAAGAGCGGGAAATCGGCTCCCAAAATAGCTTTTTTTCTTCAGCCATTTAGGAGCCAGTGAGGCCCGACGCTTAAAGGGCTACGCCTATACTCATAGAATCTGGAGTTACAGTACGTAACCAATGTTCTATTTCGTATAGGCTTCGCCCTTTAAGGCTTTCGCTTAGTGGGTTAAGGGCGAAGCAGATGTGGTCCTCGCCTCACTGGGTCCATTCGAACACCGTATGAAGCAGAAGCTTGCCCAAAAAAGTCTAATCACTCAGCTCCCATGTGCGTAATTACGCATTGCATAATTATGTGTGCCATGCACAGACGCATGTTGTGTAACTATGCATTCTGAATGCATGAACGCCCCGGAAAACTTCAACGGAGAGAGAAAAACGCTGAAAAGAGCCATGAACCAACCGGTTTACGGCTGAACCGTATGAACAGATTAATAATAACAAGAGAGCTGATTATTAATCAGATGAACTGATTGGTAACAATAGTCGTGAACTGATTAATGACAATAGAGCCAAATAACAGTCACAACTTGTGACTGATAACATCTCACACTCTAATGCATGCAGACAGATGTGAGTAAAACTGAGTTCCATGAAAACAATAATATTCATTCTGTAACACTAAGGACAGAATGTGTCATGGAACGGGCCGTCATATCACCTAAATAAAAGCGAATAAATGAGCAGGGTGTTGACCACGTGGCCAGAGTGCAAAATGTCCTGCATTGACATACCATTATGCAACACAGTTGAAGATGCGATACCCCTGATAGAGTGTGCTCTGAGGTTGACAGGAGACTCTAAATCTGATGCTCTGTAGGCTTCAGAAGTAGTCTCACACAGCCAGTGTGACAAGCGCTGGGTGGATAACGGGCGACCTGCAGATGCGTCTCTATAATGTACAAACAGATGTTGACGCATTGCAGCTGTGCACGCTATGTAACACGTCAACGCCCGCACAGGACAGAGGGAATAAAAAGACGTTACTTCTTCTGATCTGTGTGAGGGGGGGGGGGGACGACGACCCCTCCAACGATATCACTCTTGATTAAAAGAGCTCGTGATGTATTAGGCATAAAAGCTGGGTTGATCTAAAATCAGCTGAGCTGCCGTCAGCCTAATTTCTGAGACATGACGGAGCGACAGAGAGGGCAGATAAAAACACTCACTCTCTTAGCGGATGTTAAAACCAGCAGCAGGGCTGTTTAAAGAGACAAGAATTTAAGTTGGACCTGATCCAAAGACTCAAATGAAGCTTTGATCAAGACCTGCAGGACCAGTATTAAATCCCACTGGAAACAAGTGTGTGTGAGACAGGCCTGCGTCTCTGTACACCTTTTAGAAAACACTTCATCAGCGGATGATAAAACCTGTTCTGTCTCAGAAACCTTCATGTCAGGAAGAGATGGCTGCAGCGTACGTTTTAAATGTGCTGGATGGAGGAGGCGGACCAAGATGGACGCTTAAAGTGGATGCTCCGTGTAAC
>NW_023618713.1:29732-30188 GCF_014905685.2 Nematolebias whitei
TTCTTGGACTGTGAGGTCTCAGTCTCTGATAGAGGACATTTGCAAACTGAGGTGTACCGCAAACCCACCCACACAGACCAGTATTTGCAGTTTGACTCCCATCACCCTTTGGAGCACAAGTTAGGAGTCATCAGGACTCTGTATCACAGAGCAGACAGCGTCCCCACTAGCTCAGGAGCCAGGCAGAAGGAGAAATCCCACACAAGACAGGCTCTAGAGCAATGTGGATATCCTAACTGGGCCTTCCTGAAAGCAGAGAAGAAACCCAAACAGGACTCCAGTCAGCCAACAGGTGAAAAGGAGGAACCCAGACCCAGACCAGTGGTCATTCCATATGTTGAGGGAGTATCAGAGAAACTGAGACGTTTATTTTCTAAACATAACGTCCCAGTGGCTTTTAAACCCCAAAATACATTACGGCAAAGACTGGTTCATCCCAAAGATCCAGTCCCCCGG
>NW_023618713.1:30288-34717 GCF_014905685.2 Nematolebias whitei
GGATGAAGATGTTCACATCCTGGACAGAGAGGAACGATGGTTTGAGAGAGGAGTAAAGGAGGCCATCTTTGTGAAAAGAAATCGTCCATCATTAAACAGGGGTGGAGGCCTCCGGGTTCAACTGTCCCCCTCTTACAATGCTGTGATTGCTAGTATCACTCAGCCCTCTGTGAGTAGTAAACAGCCATCAGTGTGCTAATGACCCATTGTTAGGCTGATGGTCCTTCTTGAGCATGTGATCAGCTGGTTTTGGTTGTCAGCAGCAAACTGGTTGATCCACTCTGTGAAGGTGCTATTTAAGAGACTGAGCTGAAAACAGCACCTCAGACTGAGGAAGTCTCTTGGATGAGAGATTTTTGTGCTTTGTTTTTTTTTTTTTTGGGGGGGTTTTTTTTTTTGAATGTCCAGAGGACCAGATTGAACTTTTTTGGATTTTTCTACCTGGATTATTGAGCATGCATCAGGAAGCCTACAATCTTTCAGAGGGCCCGTTCCTTTCGTTTAACGTTGTTGCACACCACGTAGAGCACGGTTTACGCGTGCTCCCATGGGGTTTGCACTTGCAGTCACGTAAAGGGTCTGTTTGGGTACAAGAGTGAAGAATGATGACGAACAATTTTCAGAGGGCTTGTTCATTTTGTTCAAAGTTTTTGCATACCACATAGAGTTCAGGTTTCTCATGCTCCCATGGAGTTAGCACCTACAGTCGCGTAAAGGGTCTGTTTGTACACAAGAGCGAAGAATGAAAACTGCAATCTTTCAGAGGGCCCATTCCTTTCATTCCACGTTTTTGCGCACCAAGTTTTTGTGCACCACGTAGAACTCAGTTTACACGTGCTCCCGTGGAGTTTGCACCTACAGTTGCGTAAAGGGTTTGTTTGTGCACAAAAGGGGTGGGGAGTGGTGGTGCAGAGGTTAGAGAGGTAGGCCTGTGATCCGAAGATTGCCGGTTCACGCCCCGGCCCCGACAACATCAAAATTGTGGGTGGGGTAGGTGAAACACCCACACTTGCCCCCACCCTCATTTGCCCCACTCTGGGCCCATGAGCAAGGCCCTTAACCCCCACCATGTGCTCCCTAAACAGGTCTCTCTTGAAAATGAGTTCTGGTGGCTCAATGAGATTGTTGCGGGTTCTTCATGCGGTGGGCCTAGGCACCATAAGCAACTTCATCATGACTCCTGTAGTGAACCTGATCTGACCCTGATCTGACCCTGATGACCCCAAATCTATCAGATGGACAGGGACTGTTATTTCATTGATCTGAATACAGTCTGAGCCATCTGATGACTTTCTTTCTTGAATTAATCAAGCAGAAAAGATCATTCTCTACGATCATCACTGTTTACAAATGTTTGATAATCAAATTGTGTTAGTTCACTCAATGTTACAGGTTGAAAAGAACTACTCATTTTTATTTTACATAAACAGTAAGTAATGATTTTTATTCCTCATTCAAAGAAGAAATCAGGTTAATATGCATTTCTTGATTTTTCTGTCTGCAATGTAAGTATGTTAAAGGTCGTTTTTCGGTCAACTAAAATGTTTACCGAGAAAGATGTCATGTTTAAACTTTTTCAGAAGATTATAAGTGTGAGACTCCACGAAGTCTGAAGTCCTACAATAATCTTTCTGTTCGTTACTAAACAATCCTTGATTTTTAATAACATCTTACATCATACACCACACCTCTATTCCTGGTCCATCGACCAATCAAAAGCTCTCAAATGAACCGGAAGTCGACCCATTTAAAATGTGGCAACTTCCCAGTTCATGTTAGATTTCCGGAGAATTCCAAAGAATTTAGGAGAATTCCAGAGATGAAGAACTAGAGAGTTGCTGGAGTTGAAAGATTCTGTTAGAGTCTGAGAAGTTCTGAAGAATGAAAGGAGTTCAGAGTTCTTGGGTGCAAACGCGTTCAGGATGATCCAGAGACGTTTTGGGATTATAATTTCTGTTTGAACAAACCACACACGACTATCTAAGGATTTCAGCTGCTCTCAACGGAGACGCTGAAAAAAGTCTGGAGGATTCTCTATCGAGCTGATCTATCATCAACCAGGTAACGGTCTCCTCTTCAACTAAAGTGTACCGGAGGCAAGCTGAGATCTGATGAAGCGTGCACGTTCTGGACAAACAGATTAATTCCCTCACATATCTCTCTGTAAGATAACTCCATTTCATCTTAAAACTCTCCTCTTTCTCATAAAATCAGTACAGATATTTTAGAAATATCTGAAGCAAAGTCCTCGTTCACCGCCGAGTGATCGATGTCCCTTTTCTGTGAAACTTGTCTGTTATTATTTTCATATTTTGCCAAATTAATGTAAATGTTTGATGTTAAACTTTGATTCTGAAAATAAATGACCGCATTCATTTTGATGGGTCAAAGATAAATAACGTCTCTCGTTACATTTCTGTTAAATTCAATGCACGACATTACACAGTCAGAAAGATGAGGAACTCGTGAATATATTGTATGCATATATATCTCATATATTGTCATACTACAACTAGTGGCACGTACCTACGTGACTACTACAACTGGTGGCCCGTAAAGTCTCATGAATGACTGTGAATCCGTGTAAACATTGATTTTTTCATGTTGGCATGTTGGAAAAATAACAGTTTATCCGCTGTGTTACGCTGCATGTGTAAGCGTGTTGGTCTGTGAAGCTCAGTGAAGCTCACAGGAAGCTGAAATTGTGTCATTGAGTCTTTATAAAGCTGAATTTGTACGCCTGTTACGTGTAACTAAGCTGATGAAGCTGTGGAAAACGTTATTCTGTTTAAAAGTACGGAGGTTCTACCATAAGACCCGGCTGTGGTCCGGTTCGGTTCTGTTGAGTTTGAACGAGTATTTTGAATAGATGGATAAACGTTTTAAAAGCTGAGCGCCGTCTCAGAACACAGTTAAAGAGTTATTCGTTACAATTTTTAACAGAAAAATTTTGACAGTTTAAAAGACGAAAAGCTGACGAACTATTTTCAGGCTAAATCTAACATGCTGGCTAAAACGCTTTCCTGATTGGTTGAATATTGCTGTGTGGAGCGCTCTGATTCGCTGAGAAGGTTGACTGGCGTGGCTACGTCATCCCCTCTTAACCCTGCCTGCTCTGTCATTGGTGATTTCAGTCACGTGACCCGGATGTGATAATTCGTTTTCAAAGGGAAATAAAATCTGCTTTTTAAAGCTGAAAAGCGCCTTTAAAGTGATTTTGATACACTGGCTAAGTGCTTCGAA
This sequence comes from Nematolebias whitei, assembly GCF_014905685.2. Classification (NCBI taxonomy): domain Eukaryota; kingdom Metazoa; phylum Chordata; class Actinopteri; order Cyprinodontiformes; family Rivulidae; genus Nematolebias; species Nematolebias whitei. The sequence continues at coordinate 33,532 of NW_023618713.1, forward strand.
GCATACTCGCTGAAATTTTGCCACGTTAGAGTTTAAAATCAGTCATAAAATGATGTTTTTAAACAACGCTAGCGATGCTAATTTTAAGCTAACGACCGGAGCCTTCACTACGCTTAAAATCACTAAATAAAGCTGCAATATTGTCCCAAAAACTCATGTTTCAAGCTATAAAGTCTGATTGCAAAAATTTTTGCCACGTTTGTATAAAAAATCCGTTCAGAAATGTTGATTTTAACCGAGTTTAGCCGAAGCTAACTTCAAGCTAAGTGGCTAACAACAGGATGTCAACCGAACGCCACAGGAAGTTATAGCTCCCCTAGTGGACAACACAAACAGTGTCGGAGTTAAATTTTGTTGAGGTTGTACTGACACCTTCTGGAGAAGACGTGGGATCACAGGTTTCACTTCGTTTTTAGGTAAAGAGTGAAATTAAACGTTTTTATTTTTCTGTAAGGCAATTTTTGAGTTAACAAACTTCCTCAAAGTTGAATAAACACTGTTATCTTGCATTTTAAAGCTAAAAAGGGTATTTATGCAAAGAGCATTTACCAAAAAAGATTTTATTCACTGATAATTCCTTATAAAGGTACAAAATAAAATTAGAAACTTTTTAAAAAAAGATACAGTTACAAATATTCACAGAGTTGAATAGTTCACTCATTTTGCTTGAAGGATAATACACGTTGTTGTGATATTCTTATTTCTCCACCCGAGTTCTGTAGTAACCGCTTCAATCCTGCAGGTATCAGTCAAATCATTGCACATTAAATACGACAATGGCACCTTTAAGTTTATGAATATTTAATAAGTAAAGTAACACAGAAGTAATAATGTTGTCACAGATTCACAAGTATAAACAGTGGGTTAGTTAAATGCAGTCGTTATTTTAACATATTAAAATCTGGGTGCATCTCTTAATCTGAAACAATACAACCTGCTTTTATCTTTTCTGCTCCAATCTCTCTGCATCTGCTGCATCTCTCTGCTTCATTCTCTGCTGGCACACTCTCACACACACCAGGACAGGACTGTTCACTTCTCTTTGTCTCAGAAAAACAGGGCGTTCCTTCACACAGAAAAACTAACTTTTCAGCGCGCTTTGAGTCTGTCTGCGGTCTGATTGGTCAGAATTCCAATCCAATCAGAAGTGGTTTACATCGTGTTACATTATATAAACAGGAAATGA
>NW_023618714.1:0-167 GCF_014905685.2 Nematolebias whitei
TTGCAGAACTTATAGAACTTATAGAACTTGCAGAACTTGCAGAACTTATAGAACTTGCAGAACTTGCAGAACTTATAGAACTTACAGAACTTACAGAACTTGCAGAACTTGCAGAACTTACAGAACTTACAGAACTTACAGAACTTGCAGAACTTGCAGAACTTATA
>NW_023618714.1:267-3737 GCF_014905685.2 Nematolebias whitei
TTATAGAACTTGCAGAACTTGCAGAACTTGCAGAACTTACAGAACTTGCAGAACTTACAGAACTTATAGAACTTACAGAACTTACAGAACTTGCAGAACTTACAGAACTTGCAGAACTTGCAGAACTTGCAGAACTTATAGAACTTATAGAACTTGCAGAACTTGCAGAACTTGCAGAACTTATAGAACTTGCAGAACTTGCAGAACTTGCAGAACTTACAGAACTTGCAGAACTTGCAGAACTTGCAGAACTTACAGAACTTATAGAACTTGCAGAACTTATAGAACTTATAGAACTTACAGAACTTACAGAACTTACAGAACTTATAGAACTTATAGAACTTATAGAACTTACAGAACTTATAGAACTTACAGAACTTACAGAACTTGCAGAACTTCTGACTTTGCTGCAAAACGTTCCCTCCATTTGCAGAAAGCAGTGTTTGAAAGGCAGTTGACTTCTGGGAAGTGATGGCTTCTGGGTAACATAGTTCTTTAGACTGGCAACACAGTGAAGGCTTAATGAAGAAAACTACAAAATGGCGGCACTTTTTTTTTTTTTTCCCTGGAAAATATCATGTACATGGACAGTACTTTAAAAAAATCGTGATAGAGCAAGTCCTCAAAAAACGAACTGTGAAGTATCGAGGGACTACAGTATTTATTTATGTTTTGTTTATTTTATTAACCTTTATTTAATCAGGCAAATCCCATTGAGGTCACAGGTCTCTTCTGGAAGGGGGGCGTGGGCCTGAAGGCAGCGGACATGCATGTTTTTGATCTGTGGCAGGAAACCGGAGTACCTGGAGAAAACTCAGGCAATCACAAGCAGAACATGCAAACTCCGCCCAGAAAGACAAAAAGTATAAATATAAGGGAGCTCATAAAAAGGTGAACTCAGGTCACCTGGACATGATTTCTGGGAGCTGCACAGCAGGCCGACTTGAAACACGTGAAGGAGGTGCTCTTTATATTTCAGGTCCTCCAAAAAAGAGGCGGTCCAGATGACACGATTTATCCGTTTCTTGTCATTTATCTACCTGGATGGTTGAGCTTACAAACCTTTACTTTTTTGTTTTGGTAACCGGAGACAAGAGTGTGAACTGATTATATGGTAAAACCGTCTGCCGTAACAGGAGCGAGCAGACGGGCATCGTCTCACCGTGCGCTCACCGATGGCACCAAATGGACTTTAGTCTTCTGAATGTTCTTCTTTCCCAACGTTCCTCTGAATTTTCGTTCAGTTTTTAAACGCCCGTCAAAGACGGACTCGTGGATTAGTTTTGGTCCAGCGTCACAAACGGCGGTCTGTCGTCGCTGTGTAAGGGTTTGTGGACGGGCGTGTAACGGCCGTGTGGGTCCTCGTGTGCTCTCAGTGTACAGGGTGATAAAGAACCAGCCTCCTCCCATCCTCTCCATCGAGCTGGACCACAACCCCTTCAAGTGTCAGGCTCCTGGCTGCCCCAAGTCCTTCAGGAAGGCCAGTCTGCTGCACTACCACACCAAGTACTACCACTCGGACCAGCAGCTGGACCGAGGCCTGGAAGCGGGACCACAGAGGTGAGTCCAGATCCCCCAGCTGGACCCGAGCGACCTGCAGGTCTACCGTTTAACCAGCTAGATGTTCTACAGGAGGAGGAGGTCGTCTTCTGATGGGAACGACTTCATGCTGGGCAGGAAGCCTGAGAGCCGGAGCAGCAGTTGTCATGGTGACGACGGGGAGCAGAGCATCATGGGAGCAGGTCTGTCGGCTCACTGCGGCTCCGGAACAACCAGGTGTAACGGCGTTTTAACCGTCTGACTTCCTGTTAGCAGAGTTAAAGAAGGAGGAGAGGAAGGAGAAGCAAGGAGGGAACGACAGGAAGGACAGGAAGCACTTCCTGCGGGTCAAACTGAAGAAGAAGAAAAAGAAAAAGAAGAAGAAGAAAAGTCTGCCAGGTAGCCGTCACGCTGCTAAAGAACAACAATATGATGTCACTTCCTGTTTACATGATTGTTTCCTATTGACTGAATATTTAGAGCTGAGTCGCATTTCTTCTTCTTCTGTCAGGGTTCGGCTCCAGCGAGGAGGAAATATCCGACAGACCTCCGATCACTCTGAAGCTTTCACACACACATGGTGAGCACGTGCACGCACACACACACACACACACACACACACACACACACACACACACACACACACACACACCATCCACAATCAGTTTGTTGAGCTTATTCTCCCTTCAGTCGACGAAGGCAGTGATTGGTCGACTCTAACAGCTGAGAGCGGAGAGGACACGCCCCCCTGGCACGTTGCTATGGAGACAGATGAGTGTGAGGAGGTCAGGTGTGTGTGTGAGGTGGACGAAGAAAACGACTTCATGATCCAGGTAAAACACACACAGTCAAACCTCCATTCATAAAAGAGAAAACTCGTGGAAAATCTCTGGACCCTGTGGTTCTGTGTGGACCCTGTGGTTCTGTGTGGACCGGGTGGTTCTGATGTGTGGTCTCTGTGTGGATCGGGTGGTTCTGTGTGGACCCGGTGGTTCTGATGTGTGTCTCTGTGTGGACCCTGTGGTTCTGTGTGGACCGGGTGGTTCTGATGTGTGTCTCTGTGTTGTCAGTGCGAGTCGTGTCTGTTCTGGCAGCACGGCACCTGCATGGGACTGTACGAAGACAACGTTCCTCTCAGCTACACCTGCTACTACTGCAGACAGAGCTCAGGTAGGACGAGCGCCGGACGGGAAACGGGCCGGGTCGGGATGTTTTCTGACGTTGGTCTCGTCTCAAACTCTTCTCTGTTCTGACGTGCAGGTTGGAGGCGGGCTCAGCGCTTCTTCTCCGAACCCGACCTGCTGATCTCGGGCCCCATGTTCGGCCTGTCGTGCGTGAAGGAGAACTACTCGGAGACCAACGCCTCCAAGATTTCCCACACCGGCCGCCTGCTGACGCACACGCGTGGTCTCGGCCAGGTCCTCAACGGCCTGCAGCTGAAAATCAGCCTGCTGCGGTGAGTCCGGACTCATCCGAGGTGCCGCTCGCCTGTTAACTGCGCAGACCGGTGCTCAGTCTGTCTGCGTCTGTCTGTGCAGCTCACCGTGCCACCCCGACCTGCAGCTGTGGAGGTTACCATGGAGACAGGAGGACGGGCCGAGGCTCACATCCAGCCCCCGAGGAGAGCCTGCCATCTGTTACATCAGCAGTGAGCACTGCTACCAGAAGCCCGGAGCATCATGGGAAATGGCAGAGAGGACCCAGGAACGACCGGCAGTTTTGGTGAAACAGGAAGTGGACTCTGAGGAAAAGGTAGAGACAGGAAGTGGATCAGCTCTACGTCTGAGTTGGCATCAAAATAATCTAGTAAAAAGTAGGGCCTCTGCAGTAATGAGGTGTCTCTGGGGTTTGTTGTGGAGAAGACGGAGCTGAGCCGAAAGATGACGCTCCCGATTTACTGAGGACTGGATCAGGTGTGGGTGGGTTGGTTG
>NW_023618714.1:3837-20400 GCF_014905685.2 Nematolebias whitei
GTGTGGTATAATCAAAGTTAGTGACATCATCAGAGTGTGGTATAATCTTCAGACGTCCTCCGTGTTAACCAGTGATCGTGTTCAAGATGTGAAAACAGCAGTTCTGTTGTGGAAAGTCCAACTTTTTGTGACTCGTTTAAATCACGTTCTGCTGTGATGTCTGAGCTGAAGGTCCAAACAGGACTGGGCTGTAAAGACCACCGGTGTCTACTGGGAGATTTTTATGTGGTACAACGTACCGCTCCCAGAAGTCCCAGCATCGTGAGTCCTGAAACGTGTTTCCTCTGTGTGGACCGTCTGATCCAAGCCTCTGATTGGTTGTTTGGTTGGTGCTGCTCAGTCCACAGGTGGAAACCTCTGAGCTCTGGAACCCAGCGAGAGATGGAGTTCAGCCACGGTCGTGAAGACGGTCTGGTGAGGACCGTGCTGTCGCCAACTGAAATGCTGGAGTTTTTTGAGGGCCGGGAGGACTTCCTGTATTACCGACACTCCAGCTTCAGTCAGGCCGAGCCTTCGGAACGTTCAGAGGATGTTTCAGTAGGTCTTGGTAGGTGATACATGTAGATTACCCTAAAGTTTCTCCTTTTGTCCTCCAGCTCTAATGTTAAAAATCTTGGTGTTATTTTTGATCAGGACATGTCTTTTATCCCCCACATTAAAAACGTTACTAGAACCTCCTTCTTCCACCTGCGTAATATCACTAACATTAGAAACATCTGATCTAAAGATGATGCAGAAAAACTGGTCCATGCATTTGTCACGTCTAGACTGGACTATTGCAATGGTTTATTATCTGGGTGTCCAAATACTTCTTTAAAACGTCTTCAGTTGATCCAAAATGCTGCTGCCAGAGTCTTAACTGGAGTTACTGGGAGAGATCATATCTCTCCAGTTTTAGCTTCTCTCCATTGGCTCCCTGTCAAATCCAGAATAGAATTCAAAATCTTACTTCTAACCTACAAATCCCTCAACAACCTAGCTCCATCTTATATTACAGATCTTATTGTTCCATATTTTACTAACAGAGCACTTCACTCTCAGGCTGCAGGTTTACTTGTGGTTCCTATAGCTTCCAAAACCAGAATGGGAGGAAGATCTTTCAGTTCTCAGGCTCCTCTTGTGGAACCAACTTCCAGTTTCTGTCCATGAGACTGACACATTGTCTAGTTTGAAGACTTTCCTTTTTGATAAATCCTATAGTTAGGCTTGTTATGCTGCTATAGACTTAGACTACTAGAGGACAAACTGACCTCATTTCTTTAAATGAATTGTTAAAACTGAATAGTTTTCATTTGATACTATTTCTATCTTAACATGTGATTCTTGGCCTGCCATTGTGTATCTGTTCCTACCAAACCCAGCCGGTCGAAGCAGATGGTCCTCTTGTCCTGATCCTGGTTCTGCTAAAGGTTTCTTCCTCATGAGGGAGTTTTTCTTTCCACTGTCACCTTCATGCTTGTTCAAGATGAGAGTTCAGTGATGGAGTTAAACTCAAAGCTGCTCCTCACATAAATAATGTTCAATTATTATTTTATATATTAATGTTTCTGTTAAATTATTATTTTATATATTAATGTTTCTGTTAAATTATTATTTTATATATTAATGTTTCTGTTAAATTATTATTTTATATATTAATGTTTCTGTTCAGTCCCTGAGACGATTCTGTTGTGACTTTAGAAATAATCTGAACTGAATTGGAATTGATTCAGCCGGAGAGGTTGAATCAGACTGTACGAGGTGTAGAATAAGTTCAGGGTCTCTGAGGTCCTGAAGGACCGTTTAGCTTCAGGGAACATCAGCAGGAACAGAACCAGATCAATTCGACACGATTCATTCCTGACGGCTGAACTGAACGATACAGTTCTTGTAAAATGGACCTTCACTTGGGTTCCCTGACAGAGGTATAGCATGACGTCATCAGTTAGCGCTCAGACTCTCAGCTACCACCACAGCAACGTTCAGCTCACAGTCTAAAGCTGACGGAGCTGGAGCCTTTTTGCATGGTCACAATTCAGTTAGTCGTGGCGGCCATCTTGAATTGAGTTGACTGCATAACTCAGTCAGTTGTAGATGAATGCACACAGATTTATTTTTCACAGCCTCATTAAAATCAGTCCAGTGGTTCACGAGATATTTTGCTAACAGAACAGTGCAGTGCTCAGTTGTTGCTCTTCTGGCTCCTCCGTCTGCAGGCGGCGCCACAGCAAGTGAAGCTCACAAAAATGATTCGTCAGTTTTACACCTGATGCCCTTACTGACACAACATGGGCTCGAACCTGCAGCCGCAACACTAACCACTGAGCTACCGTAGCCCCATGTGTACGTGTTCGGTGATGAGCAGTTACACCCCGTGAGTGACGGAGCCAACCTTCGCTCCAGACTTCACTCGATACAAACTTCAGAACTTATCGGTCGGTCCTGTCCGTCATAAACAGCACCTCCTCCTCTCACCTCCATGGGAGAGGAGGAGGTGCTTCTGGTGGAACACGAAGGACTCGTGATGGGACAGACGTGACACCTGAAGCTCATGTTTGTGTTTCATAAAGTGTTGGAGCGTTTCCACAGAAACCCGTCCAAACCAGCCAACGAAGACGTGGCGGAGCGACTCTTCCTGACCCGTCAGGGGCAGATCGAGCTGACCTACCACCTGACGGAGCGCCACTTCTTCCCCTCGAAGATCCTCTTCACCAAGCTCTCGAAGAAATACAGCTTCACCCCGGACATGGTGTCCACCTTCCAGGTTCAGAGCCGACATCAGCCACATTTCTGTGAGAGTAAACCTGCTTAACAACTGGTGTGTGTGTTCAGGCGGATGTGTCTGAGAGAGCTCCTCAGGCCCTGACTCTGCTCAGGCTGCTGCACGCCATGCTGAAGAAGCAGAACGAGTTGACTTTCCTCATCTGCAAGTCCATGAAGGAGGTACCCGTGTTCCCGTCAAATCTGTTTTTAAGAGCTTTGAAGAAAACTAGACAAACTAGAGAGTACTTTCTCTAGTTTTTCTTGCAAAAAAGCAGCGTGAATGCTTATTGCAGAAGAACTTGATGAAAACAGCTGAAATTAGCTAAAAACATGCTGAAATGTAGCTGACGTGCAAGAACAAGCCAAATTAGCAGAAGAGAGTAGAAAGAAAACATATTTGCTGAATTAGGTTTAAATAAGCAGAAATTAGCACAAAATGAGCAAATTAGCTAAAAAAAAAAGGCTGAAATTAGAAAAAAATTGCAAAAAAGTAGCTGAAAGGGCAGAAAGAAGCTTAAATTACCAGAAGGAAATGGAAAGAGCTGAAATGAGCAAAAAATGTGGAATTAAATGAAAAGGCTAAAAATAGCATGAATAGTAGCTGAAATAACTTAAACTAGCAGAAATAAGCTGAAAGGAGCATAACAAGCTGAAATTAGTAGAAAAATGTTAATTAGGCTGAAAGAAGCAGAAATTAGCACCAAAAAGTGGACATTATCTGAAAAAAGATGAAATTAGAAAAAAAAGAATAAAGCTGAAAAGTAGCTAAAATGACAGAAAGCTTAAATTACCAGAAGGAAGTGGAGAGAGCACATTTTAGCTGAATTAGGCTGAAAAAAGTTTAAATGAGTGCAAAAAATGTGGATTTAGCTGAAAAAGCTAAAATTAGCAGAAAAACAGCTAAATAGAAGCTGAAATATCAGAAAAAGCTGACAAGTACAGACATTAGCTGAAAGAAGCATAACAAGCTGAAATTAGTAGAAAGAAGTTAGAAGCACAAAAATGTTGTAGTCAGTAGAAATAATCTGAAAGAAGCACAAAACAGCTGAACGAACAGCTGAAATGAGCTGAAAGTAGCTGAAAATAGCTATTGAATGAATGAAATGTATGTAATGAAACTGAAACGAGTGTGTTCAGGTACTGGGACTAACTGAGGGTGTAAAGGGCTTCAGAGGTCTGTTGATGTGGATCCAGACCATGCCCACAGATTACAGAAGTCTGGATCCTTGGAATAGAAACCTAAAGAAAGTGGGACCAGAACTTTTGGAAAAACAGATTTTGGAGGTCCCAGAAGTTTTAGAGATCGAGCTTGTTATAGTTTCTGTAAATGTTTGTGATGTGTGACACGGGAAGACGAGTTTTATTTAACGTGGTATCATTAATTTGACGCCTGTCCTGTGAGCAGAAAACCACCATGGCGGCCCTCAGAGAGCAGGAGGAGCCCCAGCTGAAGCTTCTGACTCCAAACGTCTGCAGCTCCGGCCCACCGTGACAACAAGGACCAGGTGAGCTCCGACTTCTCCCAGACTGACGAGTCCTGAATAACGTGACACGACTGCTGCAGCGTCAGGGTGTCTGTTTTCACATCTCCATTTATAGTCTGCCATGTTGTTTAGTTTACAATGCATGATGGGTAATGCTAAGGTCAGCTGGTCGGAACAACCTCAGATCTCAAGAGAACCCTTCTGTTCCTATTTTTAGCTTGAACTTGAACACAGCATAAAAAAGAGAACCTTTTTATTTTTAGCTCCGCCCCCTTCCAACACCAGCTGGAGGTAAACTGTAAAATCTGAATTAAAATAATTTTTAACTTGAAACTGGAACCTTCACAGGTTTTTCTACAGATTCTGTTGTGAGTCTGTTTCATTTGAAGCTGCACAACTTCCTGTAAGACCTGACGGCTTGTTGTTTGTTGCAGGCAGCAGGAAACGTTCCAGATGAACCGTGATGCTCTCCAACTGAAGCTGCGACAGGACACCGCCGTGCCCCCCCACCTGAGCCCCACCTGAGCCCCACCTGAGCCCCACCTGAGCCTCACCTGAGCCTCACCTGAGCCTCACCTGAGCATTTTATTGTTGTCTTTTAACAACATGAAGGACTCTTGTCGTCTCCCAGATTTGTCTTAAACGATGACAACAAACTGTTTGTGTCAGACAACATCAAGTCTTCTTTTCATCTTCTGCATAAAAAAAGCATTTTTGTGATTTTACCTTATTTTTCTAACACATACCCAGAAAGAGATCAAGTTTTTTTTGTGTTTGTAGCAGCTTGGACCAAAGGCTCTGATGAAAACGTTTGGTTTTATTCTAAACTTTGTTCCATTTAAAGCAACAAACGCACCAGCAGCCTCACGACAACCAGACGTAAGAGTTTCACACCAACAACTACGATCCTGAACCAGCCCAGGACCTCGGTCTGAGAGACTTCATCCACACTGGTGCAGAACAGACTCAACCTGGGAGGAGCTAGGGACCAGACGGGAGGAAACACACCAGCAAAGAGCTCCAATTACAATAAAACAGAATAAATAAAACTTTTTTAATAATAACTAGAGAAATTGTATTTGTATTGTGAAGGCTTTTTACACAAGAACTTACTGAAAAACAGCTGAAATGGAAGAAAAAGCCTAAATTAGGAGAAGAAAGCGCAACAAACACATTTGCTGAATTAAGTTTAAAGAAGCAGAAATGAGCACAAAAATTTGGAAACTGGCTAAAAAATAGCTAAGATTAGTAAAACGTAGCTGAAAAGTCTGAAGCTTAAACATCCAGAAGGAAGTGGAAAGAGCTGAAATGAGCTCAAATATGTGGAATTAGCAGAAAAAGCTACAATTACCATAAAAAATGTTAAATAGTAGCTGAAAAAGCAGAAACTTGCAGAAGTAAGCTGAAATTAGCTCAAATATGTGGAATTGGATAAACTACTATTGGATACAGAAAAAGTTAAAATTAGCATAAACTTAAAATTAGCAGCACGACTCATGTTCGTGCTGCTGTTTAGTGTATTGTTTTGCACTATTAGTGTTTAACATATTTCTTAGTTTATATCTTAGATTCTTTACTTTTTCTTTTCCACTTCATGTACCACATGTGATGAAATGACAATAAAAGCTACTTGAACTTGAAAACTTAAATAGTAGCTGAAAAAGCTGAAACTTGCAGAAATCAGCTGAAAGGAGCAGAACAAGCTGAAATTAGCAGAAAGAAGTCAGAAGAAGCACAAAAATGTTGAAGTTACGAGAAAGAATTTGACCGGAGCACAAAACAGCTGAACGTAGCTGAAAATAGCTGAAAAACATTTAAATTTGCAGAAAGAAGCTGAAGAAGAACAAAATGTGAAAGGAGCAGTAAAAGTTTGTAAACAGATCTAAAGATTTGAAGGATGTAAAATGAGATCAATTCATTTTCTATGAGAGAAAAATGGCAGAAAAGGCTAAACATTTCAAAAAGCTCAAATTGCACCAAAACCAAAAGTCACGGCACACTTTTCCTAAATGAGCTGAACGTTTTGATACCTAAATTGCTGAAATAGCTTAAAAATTGCATGACAAGAATTGTGCCTGAAAACATACAGAATAGGGATATTAACAGCCAGTAATAATAATAATAAAATTTAAAACAACGAGAAAATCACTGTAATGTCACTTGATTGTTGAAATGTGCTGCTGACTATCCATGCTGCTGATCTCATGCTGCTGATTATTTCATGTTGCTGTGTTTATTGGTCCTCATCTGCGCACACAGACTCATGTTCGTGCTGCTGTTGTTTTGGCGCATTGTTTTTGTACCACTAAATGGTAAATGGACTGCACTTATACAGCTCCTTTCTATCTTATTGAGATACTCAGAGCTCTTTACAACAATCTGTGCCTCATGTATCCATTCACACAGCTCTATACTAGATCTCTACAAAGATAATTGAACAAATCATTCTACAGAGACTAATCAGAGCTTTATCACATTCATTCACTGATGGGACACACATCAGAGTCAACGAGGGGTTCAGTGTTTTGCCCAGGGACACTTCGGCATGTGACTGCTGTGGGGTTGGAACCCCCAACTCTTGTATTGGAGGACGACTGCTCTAACCACTCAGCCACAGCCGCCCCACTAGTGTTTAGTGTATTCTTAGTTTAGTGAATGTAGTAAATAGTTCATGACTCAGATCTTATTAATGTTTTTCTTTACAATTTGTATTTTTGATAGATGTAACTGGGCCCCTGTGTACATCGTTCCACCTCATGTACCACGTGTGATGTGAATAACAATAAAAATCCTTGTATCCTTGTAAAATAAACAGGATCACAATAGTGTGACTGCTTCATAACATTCACACAATAAAATAATAATTTGAAAGAAGACCGTGACGGTTTCTTGGACCAGTTTGAGGAGCACCAGCAGACCTGAGAGGACTGAGGAGTTGTGGAATTGTGCCACTCAAAGTGTTGGAGCAGCTCTGTTACTTTCATTCTGACTTATTGCTTTTGAAAACTTTATTTCCTCTTTTTTCTGGATGTAAATCGCTTTTTTCGGATGATTATTTACTCTGGTATCGGACGCTGTGCAGCTGGAAGGATTTTTACTGAATCCGTTTTACTTTTGGGCATTTGTTATGATGCGTAACCATGGCAACAATGTGTTTTTTAACAACCAGGAGCAGATAATTAACATCTCAAAAGCTCAAATACCTCAGCTACAACCCCAAATCCCAAATGAGTTGAAAAGGAGGCACCGTGGATGAATTCCCGTCAACCTGGCAGCGGCACTCGAGTATCTGACCCCCGTGATCATGGAGCTGTTGGGAAACGCAGCTCGTGAAACGAGAGGACCGGGATCACACCCCGGCACCTTCAGCTGTCTGTCCGCGGCGACGAGGAGCTTTCGGAAAGTCCTGCTGCCCAGGAGGACAGAGAGGCCCGTTGGATCTGACAGCAAGCTGGATCCAGGTGGACAGATCGGTACCTGTGGCCAGATTATTCAGATTCGTTGCAGGAGATCCTTCCTGCCCACAGCATCTTGAACAAAAAACCAGGATGATGAGATACGACAACACTTAATTTCCCTTTGGGATTAATAAAGTACCTCTGAATTGAGTCCGGACACGTTTCTGTTGGTCAGGCCTGAAGACAAATCCAAGCTGTTGGAGACATTCTGGAAATTTAACCTTTTAAAACAACCAAACCACACGAAGACTCTGACTTTGTTTTAAAGGTTTAAATAACAATAATTATAAATTCATCAAGACCTGTGTAACAAACCCAAACGAATGGTTTGTTTTTAAAATCAAATATTGTACAATTTATGGGTACATTTTAAAACTGCTCAACTTATTCAAAGCTAGAAATAATCTATTGCTGTTAAGTATTGATGTGGTAGTAGCCGAGAGTCATGCCCAACACACACTTTGAGCTCTAACTGGTTGCACGAGATTTGCTTTTAAAACTTTCACTTTAACACCAGCACACACACGCACGCACGCACACACAGGCACAAACAAAATCACCTATTGGGTAATGATGATAAAACTTTCCTGAAGCCTGAAGAACTGATCAGGACCACTTGAAGAGATTTTGCTTGGAAACAAAATATGAAAACCCATCAAGACTTTTGCACGGCACTGTGTCCATCATTAGGAGTTTGTCTTTATTTACTACTGTGTTATGATGTAACTGTTAGTTTTACTCCAGTTGTTCTTTCAGGGTTCACATGTTTAGACGCTCGCTGACCTTCTGCTCTCGCGCATGCGCTGTACGGTCCTATGTGCAGTGCAGTTCAACAGAGGCTCCAGAGGTAAACAATCTGTTATATCACCTAGTTACAGGTTTATTGTTTACCTTTCTGTAGAGCCGACCGTTTAATGAAGGTCGCTCTTTTCAGAAAGGCTCACTCAGCAGCAGGAAACGGGTTCGCTTTAGCAGCTTTCATTGACACTTTTAGACTGAGCTAGCTCAGTTAGCACAGTTAGCTTGTGCATTCACAGTCAATGGAGAATAAGCTCCGCTCAACTGCACGAGCTAAATGAGAAGTTTCGCACATTAAACTTCAGTTGGAAGGGGAGTTTGTCTTTGTGCAACTGTGAACAAGTGTTGCTTTCGAACTGTGTCGATGTTTTTATGTGGATTAAAGCCGAAACCGTCCAACAAAACGAAGGTAGCATTAGCAAGTTAGCCGCTGTCAAATATCCGAGTGGCGGGGCTTGTTGTGGATTGACAGGTCCGTGGACCAATCAGCTCTTCTCAAACTGACTGATAAGATGAGAGAAAAACTGGCGCGGAGTAGATAATGTTTTCGGTTTAATGTCAAATAATTTATATACGCACATGCTCTATTTTAGTCAGTGTGTGAAAATCAAGAAGTAACGAGGTGAAAAAGTTTAGCAGGAACATAAAATAACCCGGGTCAGATGTGGGCGGAGTCAAACTGCTCCATCTACTGGACAAATATGAGAACTACAAGAACCAACCAACCGGAAGCTGCAATTATGATGACGTCAGATCAACCTAATTAATAAACATGTCTTTTTTTAAATTTCTGCATTGTACTCTGCAGTAAATACTGTTGTTTGTTTTTCAGATAATTAATGTTGTTAACTTTTTATGTCTATGAATACTGTTCAGTGCCCTGAGATGACTTCTGTTGTGACTTGGCGCTATAATTGAATTGAATTTCTAATGGTAATAATAAATGATTTAATAACAAAACGTTGCATTTTTTTCTCTGACAGATGAAAACTCCGCCTGACAGGTTGGGGCTTACCTTTGAGGTCGGAGGTCAGCTGGAAGCCCGAGATCGACAGAAGAACTGGTCGGCACCAAACTGATACAAAGGATTTCCTCATGTTTGATCTTTAAATGTTTTCTTTTGTTTCTCTAAAAGCTTCTGCAGACATTAAACTCCATCATGAAGCAAGACCATAGAATAATTGTTTTAGTCAAATTGTTGTTTTCAGTTTGACAGCCTGTTTCGCCTGAAAAGTCTGGTGTTGTTTTTAAACGTCCTAAATCTTAATCAGGACGGTTCTTCATTCAGCAGAGTTTTTTATGAGGGAGTCTGGATTAGATATAATACTGGTTCTGTGGACACCAGCTGGTCTCAGACAGACGGATGGACAGAGGACGGGTTCTGTAGACCCAGTAGATGACGAGTGGACTAACACCTCTAACCTGACATGCTTGTTGCCTTCTCAGGTACCCGGCAACCATTGAGAAGATCGACTACGACAAAGAGCGGGTTCTGGTCCACTACCGCCGGTGGAGCCGGCGCCACGACGAATGGTTCCACTGGAACTCTCCGTCCATGCGTCCCCTGGAGCGGGTCAGTCTGAGGAAGCAGGGCCGGACCCCCCAACAGTCTCCCTCGGTACATCCTCTACCTCATCTTGTTGTAGCTGTTTTCAGAGCTGGCCTCAGCTGACCTCTGACCCCTGACCTCTGGTACTGTTCTGTTGTTTTTGTCGGTTGAACTTGAGTTTTCTTCCTGTTCTGTCTCAGACGTTCGTTTCAGGTAAGAAGGTTCTGGCCTGTTGGACCGACTGTCGCTTCTACCCGGCGAAAATCCTCAAGGTCAACAAGGACGGTGAGACTGGACCCTCCTCTGTTTTCCTCCCGGTTCTTCCGGGCAGAACATCCGAGCTCAGTCCAAGCACGAATTAAGTTGATCAGACGCAGAACTTGATCCAGTTCTTCTCTGGTTCTGTTCGATTTGCTCTGAATGAAATCTAAAAGTGTGGAACGTATTTTAACCTCAGAACCGGAGTGGGTTTATGTAACAGAGCCCGATCGAAGCGCAACAGAACCTTTGTTGTGTTTTTGTCTCAGATTCTTACACGGTGCGGTTCTACGACGGCGTGGTCCGGACCGTGAAGCCCACCAAGATCAAACCCTTCCTGAAAGTAAGAAACTGCTCTTTCATTGGTGGGTTCCACCCGACCAGAACCTGGGATTAAAACGAGTTTCTGTTCTGTTAGAAGTCCAAATCTGACAAAAGTGCTGTGGGGAGTGAAGGATGGGAGGAGGGGGAGAGTGAGGAAGAGGAGGAGGAGATCAGTGAGGGAGGAGAGGAAGAGGAGGGGGAGAAGAAGGGAGAAGAGGAAAAGGTGATGTCAGAGGAGAGGGATGGAGCTGAGGAGGAGAGGAAGAGGAAGGCGGAGCCTTCATCTTTCCAACCACCAACAAAGAAGAAAACAGATAACAGTAAATCTCATGACCTTTGACCCCTGCAGTTTGTCATGTTCTCGTGTTTTACACTAAGTGTTTCTCTGTCAGGCAGCGACGAGGGAGCTCAGGATCAACCAACCACAGCTGACTCCGCCTCTTCTGCTGTTCCTAACCCCGCCCACGTGGACCCAGGTAAACCGTCTCCATGCAACGTGAAAAACTTTGAACTCATCGTCACGTCATCGTTTCAAGCTCGGAGGATGTTTCTGTGTAGAACAGGAACAGAATATGAACAAAGATGCTGCTGGTCGTA
The DNA here is from genome assembly GCF_014905685.2 of Nematolebias whitei. Taxonomy (NCBI): domain Eukaryota; kingdom Metazoa; phylum Chordata; class Actinopteri; order Cyprinodontiformes; family Rivulidae; genus Nematolebias; species Nematolebias whitei. The sequence continues at coordinate 15,048 of NW_023618714.1, forward strand.
AACTGAGGCTCCGCGAGGACGTGAGCGGCGTCTGGAAACATCAACGTTTTTACCGTAACTGTGAGAAAGTCACACTTACACGGTAAAGCTGCGACCGTTGAGACGGCTGTAGCCAGATCACCAGCTGGCAGCAACGTTTCAGTGTCGGGCGCGAGGACGGTCACGTCCACAACGGTAAAAACACGAACGCTCGTTTGGAGCGAATGTGAGGTGCGGTCGCTCCTCCATGTTGGAAAGAGAGAGCAGCACAAACAGCACTCGCCTCCCACCGCTGCCGCTGCCGTTGAGCTGCTCTCAGAGCAACGCTGTTGACTGCAGCGCACGTAGAGCGCACGTGTGATGTCACACCGATGTTGGGCATTTCCAAATACCTCCACTCTGAGACCTGGACTCAAAAAGCTTTGCTTTCAGAGAAAACGCTCGCCGTTGTCGTGTTGACGAACGTCCGAAACGCAGCAGAAACATCACGGCTTCGCCTGAAAGCAGCGTTGTGTAAACGGCGTCATGCAGGAGATTAAACACCGAATCATCAAAGAACGACGTAAATGATAAATATGCCTCGTCAAAATAAAATATTAAAACTATTAAAAGTGATATTGTTACTGGAAGTCTAAACTTAAGAAGTAATTCTGTTATTGGGGACTTATTATCCTCATGACTTAGTGTTTCTTAACTTTATTTATATTTTAGTTTTCCTTCAGCTTTAACTAAACCATGCCCCAAATGTTACATCAAAACGACCGGCTCGGCACCGTGATGCGTGCGGTTACTTTTAATGGCATTTCGAGTTACCGTGGCGATGTAATTTGTTAAAAAAAAAATTTTAAGAAGCCATTTTTCTCATTCAGAATGCCTGAAGGAACTCTTCACTGCCGCTGCCACAGTGAGGTCACATGACCTAGAGGGAAGATGTCTCTGAACAAAACGCTGAATCATTTTTGGAGCCATTTTGGTTCAAAATGGCTGCCACAGTTACCTCAGGAAACTCAAAATTGAATATAAGTCAGCCATACTTTGAGATTTAGAGCTGAGATTTGGTTTGGTCGTAGCTGAGAACGTTCCCCATCACATACACGTCAAAAATCCAAAATGGCCACCATAGCTTACAAGACAAAAAATACCTTTTTTTTTAGTTTTTGCCATATTGAGCAGAAATTTAATTTGTTGGTAGTTGAGAGCAAACCCCACATGATCCTTCAAATATATTTTTTAAATGGCCGCCACGTGACTGTCCTCGTCAAAGTTTCTCCAGGGACTTTCTAGTTAGTAAAATATTATAATTGTTTTGATTCCAGTGTTTTTAATTCATAAATATTGACTCGTTAGAATCTGTTGTGTGTTTTTGTTGAGGTTAGGTTTGAATAAAATCCAGACGAGTTTGAGTACGTCCAGATACCTCCGTCCATGAAACACCAGTGAGTTGGTGTCGGACGTGCCGTAAAAACATTAAAATGATCAAGTCTGGTGAATAATTTAGATAAATGTTGGACTGAATTACCGGTCGTGTTTCCTTCTACTCTGAGCCTTTAGCTCTCCGTGTTCCAGATTAAAGTTCAACTCTAAAGCTGCTGTTTAAAATTAAAGCTTCCAGTTTGGAAGTACATGCTTTTATTTTGTAGTAAAGGAGTTTTCTGTTCCTCAGACATCCTGTTGGAGCGTCAGGCCCACCTGCCCACCACGCACAAGTTCAGCCGAGAGCCACGTAAGAAGCGCCACACTCATAAACTGCGTCATGTGGACCCCCGAGCGTCACGCCTTCGTCACGGCGCACGACACGTGTGAGCCGCGCCGGCAAAACGAGTCCCGAAGGATCGTCCGACTCAGAAGATTTAAAATGAAACGCAGTTTCTTCAAGTTGGGGATTTATACGGAAGAGTTTTAGGGCCACGGTGATAAATGTTCTTTGCCCAGAATTCTGATTAAAAAGTCAGAATTCAGAATAAAATAAATAAACGAGAACTCGGGAAAATAAACAAATCATTTTTACACCGTGGCCCTGATCACCTCTAGATTTACCAGTTTCATTTAGGAGGGCTCCGGTTTGACAACTGGATTTTTATTCATCTTAAGTGATGTCGTCGAGAATCACAGGCATTATACGAAGGGATTTACCAGTGCTGCCGAAGCTGAGTTAAAGCCAAACGTTATCTCTGAAGACATGCTTGTTTGACTGAAGCTAGATTAGATATTTTAGTAGACGTGTCCTTAAACACTTGTTTTTATGCAAATGTCAATTTCAGCACGGATGAATATTTTCACGTCGTTTGTTCTTCGGCGTGCGCTCGTTCTAGCTCGTTCTAACTCGTTCTAACTCGTTCTAGCTCGTTCTAACTTGGTTTTTTTACGAGTCACATTTTTAAAAACTGGATCTTCAAGAAAAAATGTCCTCAACTCATTTTCATCCAGGAGGAGGAAAAATGAAAACTGGGTTTAAATCCATGAAGCGCCTCATCCTCTGTACCTTGAAGTTAGCACATGTACGGCAGGCTGTTTTACTATATAATCAAATCACACTCATAAATCTGTTTTACTGTTTGATCTCCTTGTCACAAAAATCTTATTGCTTTAAAGCTGCTTACATTCACGTCATCATAAGCAGAAATTAATATTTTAAGTAATTCTAATTATACTATTAAAAATCTAAGTTTAAACCTCCACTCCTTACGGAGCTGACGCGTTTGACGTTCAGGGTGGAGATGCTGCCGACGTCTTCCAGGCCCAAAAGAAACGGAACGGTTTGTCAGTCGCAGGTTTTATCGTAGAAATCTACAGAAGTCGTTTGGCAGGTTTCCCGTCGACCCTTCAAGCTGAGTTTGCACGATTTCCACACGGAGTCCCGTGTTGTTCATTTGACGTGTTCACTCTGAACTTGGACTGATGCTAAACTGTAATTTCTAATTACAGTAATCCCTCATTTACCACGGGGGATCCGTACCATGAAGCCCCACGATAAGTGGAAAACACGAAGTAATAATCCAGGAGTCCAAGTTCAAGTGTAGTAAACTTTACTTTAAAGCTTTAGAAACACTTCCCACACTCTTGGAATGTTCTAAACTCTTAAACTCTACGTCATTTTAACAACATATGTTACTAAATTTTACTTCCTAGCTCTGCAGATCAGCAACAGCTCTGGTTCTGGTCCAACTCTGATTTATTCTGACTCGGTTCGTTTCTGCAGACAGTCCTGCAGCGATGACGCCCACAGTCAGACCTCTGAACTCTGAACCCTACTCATTTTAACAACATGCAGTACTTTTATGTACAGGAGCTACAACAGTTTATTACCAGGCTCTGCAGTACAGCAGCGGCCAGGTTCTGGTCCGACCCGATAGATGAAAAAAGTCGCGGTACAGCATGACTGAAGCCCACCGCTCCATCCAGCTTGATGTGTGCATGCTGCTACCCAGGTTTTAATCCACCACCTCTAGCCCGGTCTGGACCAGCACCACGTGTCCAGAACCTGACTGAACCCTGCAGCTCCCAGGATCCGGGTCACACCGAGTCCGGATCAGCTGCAGTCCAGCTACTCAGCAGTGAAGATACAACTTGAAGGATGAGTTCATCTTCAGGATTATTGAGACCTTCCTGCCAGTTCTGAGAGCAACAGAACTTACAGAACTTATAGAACTTATAGAACTTACAGAACTTATAGAACTTATAGAACTTACAGAACTTACAGAACTACTTGCAGAACTTACAGAACTTGCAGAACTTATAGAACTTACAGAACTTGTAGAACTTGTAGAACTTACAGAACTTATAGAACTTGCAGAACTTACAGAACTTACAGAACTTGCAGAACTTGCAGAACTTGTAGAACTTATAGAACTTGCAGAACTTACAGAACTTACAGAACTTGCAGAACTTATAGAACTTACAGAACTTGCAGAACTTGTAGAACTTGCAGAACTTATAGAACTTGCAGAACTTACAGAACTTATAGAACTTGTAGAACTTATAGAACTTACAGAACTTACAGAACTTATAGAACTTGCAGAACTTGCAGAACTTATAGAACTTGCAGAACTTGCAGAACTTATATAACTTGCAGAACTTGCAGAACTTACAGAACTTGCAGAACTTGCAGAACTTGCAGAACTTGCAGAATTTATAGAACTTATAGAACTTGCAGAACTTATAGAACTTACAGAACTTGCAGAACTTGCAGAACTTACCGAACTTGCAGAACTTGCAGAACTTGCAGAACTTACAGAACTTGCAGAACTTGCAGAACTTATAGAACTTGCAGAACTTACAGAACTTGCAGAACTTGCAGAACTTGTAGAACTTGCAGAACTTACAGAACTTACAGAACTTATAGAACTTACAGAACTTATAGAACTTACTGAACTTATAGAACTTACAGAACTTACAGAACTTACAGAACTTATAGAACTTGCAGAACTTGCAGAACTTATAGAACTTGCAGAACTTGCAGAACTTATATAACTTGCAGAACTTGCAGAACTTGCAGAACTTGCAGAACTTGCAGAACTTATAGAACTTATAGAACTTGCAGAACTTATAGAACTTATAGAACTTGCAGAACTTGCAGAACTTGCAGAACTTGCAGAACTTATAGAACTTGCAGAACTTACAGAACTTGCAGAACTTGCAGAACTTGCAGAACTTGCAGAACTTGTAGAACTTGCAGAACTTATAGAACTTGCAGAACTTACAGAACTTACAGAACTTATAGAACTTACTGAACTTATAGAACTTGCAGAACTTATTGAACTTATAGGACTTACAGAACTTATAGAACTTGCAGAACTTATAGAACTTGCAGAACTTGCAGAACTTATAGAACTTATAGAACTTACTGAACTTATAGAACTTGCAGAACTTACAGAACTTATAGAACTTACTGAACTTATAGAACTTGCAGAACTTATTGAACTTATAGAACTTACAGAACTTATAGAACATATAGAACTTACAGAACTTGCAGAACTTGCAGAACTTATAGAACTTGCAGAACCTACAGAACTTATAGAACTTACTGAACTTATAGAACTTGCAAAACTTATTGAACTTATAGAACTTATAGAACTTGCAGAACTTGCAGAACTTACAGAAATTATAGAACTTACTGAACTTATAGAACTTGCAGAACTTACAGAACTTATAGAACTTACAGAACTTACAGAACTTGCAGAACTTGCAGAACTTGCAGAACTTATAGAACTTATAGAACTTGCAGAACTTGCAGAACTTGCAGAACTTATAGAACTTACAGAACTTACAGAACTTGCAGAACTTGCAGAACTTCTAGAACTTCTAGAACTTGCAGAACTTGCAGAACTTACAGAACTTGCAGAACTTATAGAACTTACAGAACTTGCAGAACTTG
>NW_023618714.1:25400-34652 GCF_014905685.2 Nematolebias whitei
AACACGAGGAGAAGTTCACGGTGTCTGCGGCGCAGTGCCGTCTGAACCTTCTGGAGCACATCGAGTCAGTCCACCATCAGATCAGCGCCAGGATGGAGCTGATGGAGCGAGAGCTGGACGGTAACAGAACACGAAGGAACGTCCTGACCTCGGCCGCGCGGTCCGTCAGAACAATGAACACGTTTCACTTGTCTTTTCCAGTTCTGGAGTCCTGGTTGGACCACACGGGCGAGCTGGAGCCCCCGGACCCTTTGTCCCGCCTCCCGCAGCTCAAGCAGCGAATCAGGCGCCTGCTGGGTGACCTGTGCGTGGTGAGACGCCTGGCGGTCTGCCGCTGACGCCTCGGACGGAGACACTTGGACATCTGAGAGCTTCATTCTTTTAGTGGCTGCTCAGCGGCGCCCCCGGTGGAGACGAGGTGCACTTTAACCACATTTCTTCTGACTGAACGTCACAGAGCTTCCAGCAGGACTCGTCATGAGCCCACCATTGTTGACCCGGTTCTGATCGGCTCCTGTCGTCCCCGTGTGGCTTCAGAAACTGAACGACAGAGAAGCTTTAACGACGAGGTCTTTTATAGGTCAGATGTTTCTCCATGTTTGTAGCAGCTGGTTTTTAATTTTAAAAGGACGAAAAACTCCGAGCTCTTCTCTTGTTGGGCCCGTTTTCTCTCCCAGAACCTTCAGTTTGGGTCATTTCAGAACCACGAGGAGTCGGGCAGAAACCAGAGACTGTGCAAAAAACGGACTCGGTCTGAAAACTGAAGCCAATGCAGAGGTTATTTAAAGGGACAGTTCAGATGTTTTTAAATGACGCTCTGTGGGAATATTACGACTCGCGATTCTTTGAACAACTTCAGTCTGGAGAACTTTTTAAAGAGTTCTTTGGAATTTAATTTTTAGTGTTTTTCATGTTTGGATGAGTCAAAAGAAAAAAACCTACAAAGTAAGAAAAAAAACATGTTTCCAACACTTCTTATTGCTTTAAAAAATATCTGAGTTGTTGAAATGTGCAGGAAGTATTTCAAGTTGACTAAACCAACTCAGACTGTACAGGACGTGCTACAGCTAGCTGCTGCTGCGCAACAATTCTTTGAAAAATAAACATGTAAATAAGAAGCTGACCGTGATGTAACGGTCTGTAAAACAACGTTATGATGAAGAGCGCATGTCTGACGCAGGTGAGTCACGTGATGTCAGCCGAGCGCTTTGCTGACGTTGAGCGCGGACCTGCGTTCCAGACCTAAACATCAACGCAGAGCACTATCCAAGTAAACAACTAAAAATAAAATAAACAACAGGAACGATTAAAACAGCTCAGAATAAACTGTTTATGTTTGATTTCACATTTTAGTTTAAACTTCAAACTGAGGTGGTTCAAAGTTCAATGTGCAACAGGTAAGATACTGACTGTTCATAACCCTGTACAAATGTCCACCCCGTCTTTTCCCTGGCGGCCAGCAGGAGGCGCTGCTCCCCAGTCTCTGCCTGCTGAACCCAGGATCACTGGATACAGTCTGGTGGAGCAGATGGTCCCGGTCCAGTGGAACAGATGGTCCTGGTCCTGCTGGGACACACTGAGGACTGACCCCCAGACGTCCAGTCCTGTGAGAAACGAGTCTCTTCCCGCTCTGCGGCCGAGCTGCAGGTTTAAACTTTGGTTCGGAGTCGATTCCATGAACCAAAGTTTAGCTGGTCTGAGAGGAGACGACCCGGCAGAACTTGGATCAGAACGAGTCCAGGGCTGCACGGATCAGACCCAGAAGATTTTCTACCTTCAAGTCAGAGAACATTAAATCTTTAGACTCCTGACCCGCTCCCGTGTGTCGGACTTCCTGAGGTTCTTTCAGAGTTTTTATTTTTTTTAAACTTCGGCTGATTTTTCACTCAGCTTCAGTTTTTACAGCTAAAATCTGCAGTTTGCGTTTCTGAAGGACAAAAAGTGTTGAATCTAAAATAAGTGACTATCTGCAGTTGTATGTGAAGTCCTGCCGGTCTGTAGCTGAACTTTAGCTGTTACTCTTCAGCTAACAGCTAAAATGCTGTCAGACTGTGGCTGTTTGGTGTTTTTCTGCAGAACCAGGGACAGATTGTGTCTCTGTGGCAGACCGTTCTGTTGACACCCTTCTGGTTCTGACGGGACCCGTTCAGAGGTCCGAGTTAAGCCTGGGTCTGATCCAGAACCACTCTGATCTGGTTCTGGTTGTGTAAAGGAACAGGAGTAGCTTTAATGTACATACGGTGCGTTCACTGACTGGACCGGCTCACGGGTTTTATTCAGAGCTTTGCTCACCGGGTCGGTCCAGTTTTCATGATCAGCTTTTTGTTTTGGCTTTCAATAAAAATGTTCACTCCTCGGTGTCTGCAGCGTGACTGTCTGTGGGTCGGAACCCTGGATCGTAGAACCGTGTGGGTCAGAACCCTGGTCTCTAGAACCTTGTGGGTCAGAACCCTGGACTCTAGAACCATGTGGGTCGGAACCCTGGACCGTAGAACCGTGTGGGTCGGAACCCTGGACTGTAGAACCGTGTGGGTCGGAACCCTGGACCGTAGAACCATGTGGGTCAGAACCCTGGACTCTAGAACCATGTGGGTCAGAACCCTGGACTCTAGAACCATGTGGGTTAGAACCCTGGACTGTTTATTAAATTTAAATCCAAATTAAATGTAAATTTACTGAAATCATCTCAGTCTCAATCTTGTAAGATTAAAGTGAAAATCTTGGAAATCAACAGAATTAAATTAATTAAATCGTCCGCGGTTCATAACAGCTAAACGTTTTGTCATACTTTGAAATTCAAAAATACTTTTTTAATCCCAGAGGGATTAAAATTAAGAAATATATTTTAGAAATAAAAATATTTATTCAGAACAAATATCGTAGTTTTGTCTAAAAAAGTTAAGTCTGGTCCTCTGGACATTCAAAAAAACTAAACAAACAGAAATCATAGTTTTGTCTGCAGTTTGAGTTTGGCAGGAGGACACAGATTCTGAGGTCAGATGTGCAGGACATGTATGAGGACAGCAGGACATGTATGAGGACAGCAGGACATGTATGAGGACAGCAGGACATGTCTGAGGACAGCAGGACATGTATGAGGACAGCAGGACATGTCTGAGGACAGCAGGACATGTATGTGGACAGCAGGACAGTGGTGAGATGTGCTGCAGGAGTGACAGATAGCTTCAAGGTGGAGATGGGAGTGCATCAAGGATCCGCTCTGAGCCCCTCCTTGTTTGCTCTGGTGATGGACCGACTAACAGATGAGGTCAGGCAGGAATCCCAGTGGACGATGATGTTTGCAGATGATGTGATCTGTGGTGAGAACAGAGAACAGGTGGAAGAGAACTTGAAGAGGTGGAGGTATGCACTTGAAAGAAGAGGAATGAAAGTCAGCCGTAGTAAGACAGAGTACATGTGTGAATGAGAGGGAGGAGGTGGAACAGTGAGGCTACAAGGAACAGAGGTTACAAAGGTGCAGGACTTCAAGGACTTGGGGTCCACTGTCCAGGAACATGGGGAGTGTGGTGAAGAGGTGAAGAAAAGAGTCCAGGCAGGATGGAGTGATGGAGAAAAGTTTTAGGAGTGATTTGAGACAAAAGGGTGTCAGCAAAGGACAAAGGAAAAGTTTACAAGACAGTGGTGAGACCAGCTATGTTGTATGGTCTGGAGAAAGAGACATGGACAAAAAGACAGGAGACAGAACTGGAAGTAGAAATAAAGATGTTGAGGTTCTCCTTAGGAGAGACAAGGATGAAGAAGATCAGGAATGAGATCATCAGAGGTACAGCACAGGTTGAACAACTGGGAGATAAAGTTAGAGAGGACACACTGAGATGGTTTGGACATGTCCAGAGGAGGGACAGTGGTTTGGACATGTCCAGAGGAGGGACATTGGTTTGGACATGTCCAGAGGAGGGACAGTGGTTTGGACATGTCCAGAAGAGGGACAGTGGTTTGGACATGTCCGTGTAGTGGCTAAAACTACATTGAATATTTTTGAGATCATTAAATAAAAAAGGAAAAAGACAAAGAGGAGATACCTGGATGCAGTTAGAGAGGACACCGAGGACAGAGTGAGACAGAGAAGGACTCGCTGTGGATACACCTGAAGAGAGAAACGCCGAAAGGCAAAGAATGTTTCTGTGCAGTGCCCTGAGATAAATTCTGTTTTTTAATTGGCGCTAAATAATAATAATAAAGTGAATTTAAAAGTTCCCTCCTTCCTAGCCCCTCCTTTGCTCCGCCCACATGTTAGGTGAACGTAGCTCCTCCCCCGTGTTGATTTTGACGTGGCTCCGCCCCGGACTGTCCGCGTGCTGCTGTTTTCCAGAAAAGAGGAGTCTCGCGACCGACAGTTAGCTGCTGAACTCTAAACCTGTTGGATTTAACGGAACTTTAAACGGTGTCTGCAGCTTCCGGTGAGTAACGAAGCTGCTAATTAACCTGCTAACGAGCCTGATAACTAACCCGCTAATTAACCTGCTAACGAGCCTGATAACTAACCCGCTAATTAACCTGATAAACTGGCTAACTAACAAGCTAGCCGCTAGTCGTCGGCTAATTACCCAGATTAAATGAGCTAATGTGGCTAATCGTAGGTGGACCTGGTTTAGCTCAGAACGGTTCGGTTCTGTTCCTTTTGATGATGGCGTCACTGTTTCTGGTTCTGTGTGTGTGTGTGTGAGCGCGCGTTTGTGTGTTAGAACCGAGGTCTCCCATGGTAACGGATCGTTGCTAACGGATCGTTGCTAAGACGGTTCGGTTCCGTTACCATCCGGTCCTGGTTGTTGGTGCCGAGTGGGCGGACAGCTGAGCCAGAACCATCAGGTTCTGATCCAGCCCTCCCTCGCAGCTCGGCCCAGTCGGCTTTTATCAAACGCTCTTATCTGAGGTTCTGGAGTCCGAACCACTGGATCTCAGAGGTTCGGCATCAGCCAGGAGCTGCTGATCAACTGTATCGATTACCTAACCAACAAATGGTGCACAGGTGTGTTAACACAACGCCAAGGCGGAAAGAGTCAGCAGTGATTTTAAAGGGATAGTCCGGTCATTTGAGGCGGTGTTCCGACGGTAATCAGCCGTGACGTCACTCAGAGAGCTCAGGTGTGGAGAAAAGACAAAATACTTCGTCTGGGTTTGTCTAAAGACAAACAAAGTATTTACTATTTTCAGGTTTAGTGAACTCCTGAGAAGGGACGCCACATTATTGTGACGTTAGAATAAAGACCCTACGTTAGTGTTCTTAATGAAGCCCAGCTGATATTGGAGGTGCGGGCTAATGCCTATAACCGATACACTTACAGTTTTTTAAATCTATGTCCACCCCAAAAATCTGAAGTAAACGGCTACTTTTAAAAACCTGTTTATACACTTGTTACAAAGATAAGAATATGACCAAATAAACACAAGTAGGTATCTCTGCAGACAAATTCAGAGTGTCTGGGGGGCCACATCTGATTGGGCAATATAAAATGGGCGTGTCTGGCCGGCCACATCTGATTGGACATAGAAAAATGGGCGTGTCTGGCCGGCCACATCTGATTGGACGATAGAAAAAAAGGCTGACCGATAAAAAGCCATTCTGTTAACCACAGACACATTATGTGTAAAAACAAGGCGTTATTGGCAGATTGTGTTAACCACAGACACATTATGTTTTTGGTGTTGTCTTCATGCACCCTCTGGATACATTCTACAACCGTGTGATTTACCAGTAAGGACACGGTTTGTTTCCAGTGTTTATCTCGGTGTATAATGGAACGGTTATCGCCGATACAACGTGTCCCCAAACGCCTGTATCGGCCTAAAATATCAGCCCTACGATGTATCGGTCGGGCTGTAGTTCCGTTAGCTCAGGTAGTTTATGTCGACAGTACTGAAACTGCTGCGTACGCGAGCGCCACACGAACATTAAAGTAACACGGACCAGTGTCCCCCCACCATTATAAAGGAGCGCGGCCCCTCCACCCAGCTTGAACTTTATTTTTGGACACTGTCTGACGATCAGTCCTTGAACTTGTAGCGGAGCGCGTCGACCGACAGGAGGGTGTCTGCTCGTGTGAAGCGCTTGTGGATGTTCGGACATGTTTGTTGTGAGACACGAGGCGGTGTGTGACCGCGAGCTGTCAGGAGGCGGCAGCCTGGAAGGTGTTAGGTTTTTAAATTTTACATTTCATTTGTTCCATTTGTGAAGACTTCTTTATTTTGGTCTTTTCAGTGTCACCTTTTCTCTGCATCTGGGACAACATCTGGATGTGTTCAAATGTCTTTCTTACTCGCCTGTTTTCAGGTTGATCGGAGGTCAAACAGGTTCATTATGGAGGAGCTTCATGACGTCCAGCTGACTGAGATCAAGCCCCTGCTCACAGGACAGGTGAGGGGGCGGGGCTTAGCGCAAAGCACGACCTCACAGACGTTAACGACATTCAGCAAAAACACCTGTTGTGGAAAAATGAGTTTAAAATGTTTTTGTTAAATTATGTTCTCGTTTTTCTGCTCATCCTGCTGAAGTCTCTCATAATTCAGAAGACATGAAGTCATGAACCCACAGCCAGTTTTATTAATATATTACTTTTATTTAAATATTGTATTATTATTTAAATAAGGGTTACAACAGTAGAAGTGTGACTGAAGAGTTTCTCTGTGGTTCTTTCAGAATGGGAGTAATCTGCAGGACTTTGACTGTCAGGTAAGACCCGGAACAACCGAACAACCTGAAACTGTTTCATTAACAAGTTATCAGACTGACAGACCGACTGGGGAGTGTCTGATTTACAGACATTCTGTTTGCTCCTGAACACATCATGTGAAGGAGTCAACCTCAGTCAGGAAGTTAGTTTCTGCCTCTGCTCCCCTGAAAGAACGAAACCTCGACTGAACATGCTGAAAATGAGCTGGGAAAGCTAAAAGAAGCACAACACTAGCCAAAAGCTAAAAGTAGAATCGAATAGAAACGGTCTTTATTGTCCCACAGAGGGGAAATTGAAGTGTAACAGCAACAACAGATATAAAGCAGAATGCTAGCTAAAAGCTAAAAGTAGCAGAATGCTAGCTAAAAGGTAAAAGAAGCACAACACTAGCTAAAAGCTAAAAGTAGAATCTCCTCCGTACATGTGGAGAGTCTCCCACACGCCGTTGGTCAAACTCAAAACGAGCCTTCTGCTGCTGTCTGTAAAGTCTTCTTCTGGCCACTCTTCATACGGACGGACAGGAACTCCAGGTCCTCGGTGCTGCCTCTGATGAATGCCTGGCCCGCTCCTCTCTTGGCAGGTTTGTTGTGGTACCATGTTCTTTCCACTGGATGAGAACGGGTTGGATGGAGCTCCAGGGATCAACAGAGAGTTGGGTATTTTTTAATAACCCAACCCTGACTTGTCTGGAGATCTCCTTGGTCTTCATGATGTTGTTTGGTTACGGTGCCTCTTGATTAACAGTGTTTCAGAAAAGGTGTGCATGGACTGACGGATCATGTGACACTCAGACTGCACACAGGTGGAGCACGTGACACCAACTGTTCATATGGCGAGGGGGTGAATACATGTGCACGTTAGGACCATTTTCAGTTTTTTAATTCTTGGATCTATATTTTTCTTGTTTCCTGTCACAAGCTGTTCTGTGCAGATTAAAACTTTAAATACAGGTTGTAACGTAACTTTGCATCGATGAATGTTTCCACGAAGTGGAAGCTGTTCCCCCGGAGGCTCCGGTTGTTGTGGCAGCAGGAAGTGAACCTGCCGGTGTTTTGCAGGAACACGACGTGGAGACGGCCCACGGTGTGCTGCACGTTACCATGAGGGGCGTCGCCAAGGGCAACCGACCCACAATCCTCACCTACCACGACATCGGACTCAACCGTTAGTAAACAAACAGGAAACCACCGGCAGCAGAACCTCAGAGCTGGGCTTTAAACCTTTGTTTGTTTGTTTGTTTGTTTGTTTGTTTAGATAAATCTTGTTTCAACACCCTGTTTAACTACGAGGACATGCAGGAAGTGACGCAGCACTTTTCAGTTCTGCACATCGATGCTCCGGGGCAGCAGGAGAACGCTCCCACCTTCCCCACCGGGTAACAAACAAGACAACACAACAAGACAACAAGACAAAAGGACAACAACAAGACAACAACACAACAAGACAACAAGACAACAACACAACAAGACAACAACACAACAAGACAAAAGGACAACAACACAACAAGACAAAAGGACAACAAGACAACACAACAACACAAGACAACACAAAAAGACAACACAACAAGGCAACAACACAACAACTCAACACAAAAAGACAACAAGACAACAACACAAAAAGACAACAAGACAAAAGGACAACAACACAGACAACAACACAACAAGACAACAACACAAAGACAACAACACAGACAACAAGGCAACAACGCAACAAGACAACAAACAAGACAACAAACAAGACAACAAACAAGACAACAAGACAAAAGGATAACAAGACGACAAGACACAAACGCTCTGCAGGTGTCACTGCTCAGAAACGTGCAGCCCTGGACGTGTGTCGGGACTCCTGCTTTTTAAAACCACATCGAAGCACGTGTTCTCTGAACTTCGTCTGAAGGTGGGCTGTGTTGTCTCTAACCTCGGTGGTAAAATGTGAAGCTGACGGAGATGTGAAGTATTTTCATGAAGCTCTCTGGAGTTGTTTAAGACCCCAGTGATCCACCTCAGACCAGCTGTTAGCTCGTCGGTCCGCTTCTCCAAACTGAGGCCGTTGCTTCACTACGACCAGACTTCCCTTTAAACAGGAAGTGCTTCGTCGCCCCCAGGTGGTCAGTTTGAGCATCAGCTGACTCTCCTGCCTTTTTAGGAGACAAACCTTTATTTCTAAAGATTAGCTGAAGATCGTGGCAGGACATCAACATGAGACGTAAATAAAGTTTAAATGTGTTTGACTTGTTTTTGTTCTTTGAAACGTGTCTGTAGGTATCAGTACCCCTCCATGGACGAGCTGGCCGACATGCTGCCGTCCGTCCTCACGCAGTGTCAGTAAGTCTTCTTTAAGACCAGGTGCATGATGGGTAACCCAGTGGCTCTGCGTTCACTCTGGTGTCTGTGTCCTCAGGGTGAAGAGCGTGATCGGTCTCGGGGTCGGGGCTGGAGCCAACGTCCTCACCAGACTAGCTGTGAGTAAAAACAGCCAAACCTGAGAGTCATCCCCAACACACTGAGCACGACTGTCAGCAAAATATCTCCTCCCAGCATGTCAGCAAAATATCTCCTCC
>NW_023618715.1:0-4307 GCF_014905685.2 Nematolebias whitei
AGACTGGTACAGGACATATATGAGGACAGTAGGACGTGTTAGACTGGCACAGGACATTTATGAGGAGAACAGGACATGTTAGACTAGCACAGGACATGTATGAGGACAGCAGAACATGTTAGACTGGCACAGGATATGTAGGAGGACAGAACAGCAGAACATGTTAGCCTGGTACAGGACATGTAAGAAGACAGCAGGACATGTTAGAGTGGCACAGGACATGTATGAGGTCAGATGGATGTGTTAGACTGGGAAAAGACATGTATGAGGACAACATAACATGTTAGGCTGGTAAAGGACATGTATGAGAACAGTAGGACATGTGAGACTGGCACAGAACATGTATGAGGACAGCCGGAAATGTTAGACTGGAATAGGACATATATGAGGACAGCAGGACATGTTAGACTGGCACATGACATGTATAAGGGCAGCAAATATGTTAGACTGGCACAGGACAGGTATGAGGACAGTAGGACATGTATGAATACAGCAGGACATGTATGAGGACTGCAGAACATGTTAGACTGTTACAGGACATGTGTGAGGACAGCAGGACATGTTTGACTAGTATAAGACATGCATGAGCACAGTAGGACATTTTAGACTGGTACATGACATGTATAAGGACTGCAGGACATGTATGAGGACAGCAGGACATGTTAGGCTGGTCCAGGACATGTATGAAGACAGAAGGACATGTTAGACTGGTACAGGACATGTATGAGTACACCAGGACATGTTAGACTGGCACAAGACATGTATGAGGACAAAAGGACATATTAGACTAGTACAGGACGTATTTGAGGACAGCAGAACATGTTAGAGTGGTACAGGACCTGTATGAGGACAGCATGACATGTTAGACTGGTACAGAACATGTATGAGGACAGCACAACATGTTAGACTGGTACAGGACATGTACGAATACAGCAGGACATGTTAGACTGGCACGATATGTACGAGGACAGCAGAACATGTTAGACCGGCACAAGATAAGTATGAGAACAGCAGAACATGTTAGCCTGGTAAAGGACATGTATGAGGACAGCAGGACATGTTAGGCTGGTCCAGGACATGTATGAAGACAGCAGCACATGTTAGACTGGAACAGAACATGTATGAGGACAGCAGGACATTTTAGACTTGTACAGGACATGTACGAATACAGCAGGACATGTTAGACTGGCACTATATGTACGAGGACAGCAGAACATGTTAGACCGGCACAAGATATGTATGAGAACAGCAGAACATGTTAGCCTGGTACAGGACATGTATGAAAAAAGTAGGACATGTTAGACTTGGAACAGGACATGTATGATGACAGCAGGACATGTATGAGGACAGCAGGACATGTTTGACTGGTATAGGACATGCATGAGGACATTAGGACATGTTAGACTGGTACAGGACATGAATAAGGACATAAGGACACAAGGACACATATGAGGTCAGCACGACAGGTATGAGGACACAAGGACAATTTTGACTGGTAAAGGACATGTATGAGGAAAATAGGACATGTTACACTGGCACAGGACATATATGAGGACAGCAGGACATGTTAGACTGGCACAGGACATCTATGAGGAAACAGGGCATGTTAGACTGGCACAGGACATGTATGAGGACAGCAGGACATGTTAGACTGGTACAGAAAATGTACGAATACAGCAGGACATGTTAGACAGTCACACGATATGTACGAGTACAGCAGAACATGTTAGTCTGGCACAGGATAAGTACAAGGACAGCAGAACATGCCTTAGCCTTGTACATGACATGTATGAAGACAACAGGACATGTTAGACTGGCACAGGACATGTATTAGGACAACAGGACATGTTAGAATGGTAAAGAACATGTATGAGGACAGCAGAACATGTTTGACTGGTACAGGACATGTATGAGGATAATATAACATGTTAGGCTGGTAAATGACATGTTTGAGGACAGCAAGACAGGTTAGACTGGTACAGGACATGTATGAGGACAGCAAGACATATTTGACTGGTATAGGACATGCATGAGTACAGTAGGACATGTTAGACTAGTACAGGACATGTATAAGGACAGCAGGACATGTATGAGGACAGCAGGACAGGTTTGAGGGCACGAGGACAATTTTGATTGGTAAAGGACTTGTATGAGGACAGCAATACATGTTAGGCTGTTACAGGACATGTATGAGGACAATTGGACGTGTTATGCTGGTACAGGACATGTATGAAGACAGTCAGACATTTTAGACTGCTACATGACATGTATGAGGACAAAAGGACATGTTAGACTGGTACAGAACATACATTAGGACAGCAGGACATGGTAGACTGGTACAGGACATGTATGAGGACAACAGAACATTTTAGGGTCATAAAGGACATGTATGAGAACAGCACGAAATGTGACACTGGTACAGTACATATATGGGACCGCAGGACATGTTAGACTGGTTCAGGACATGTATGAGGACTACAGGGCACATTAGACTTGCACATGACATGTATAAAGACAGCAAACATGTTAGACTGGCACAGGGCATATATGAGGACAGCAGGACATGTATGAGGACAGCAGGACAGGTGTGAGGTCACAAGGACAATTTTGACTGGTAGTGGACATGTATGAGGACAGCAGGACATGTTAGGCTGGTCCAGGATATGTATGAAGACAGCAGGACATGTTAGACTGGTAAATGACATGTATAAAGGACAGTAGGATATGTTAGACTGGTAAAGGACATGTATGAGGACAGCAGGACATGCTATGCTGGCACAGGACAGGAATGAGGACAGCATGACATGTATGAATACAGCAGGACATGTATGAGGACAGCAGGACATTTATGAGGACAGCAGGACATGTATGAGGACAGCAGAACATGTTAGGCTGGTCCAGGACATGTATGAAGCCAGCAGGACATGTTAGACTGGCACATGACATGTATCAGGGCAGCAAACATGTTAGCCTGCCACAGGACAGGCATGAGGACAGCAGGACATGTATGAATACAGCAGGATATGTATGAGGACAGCAGGACATGTTTGACTGGTACACAGCATGTATGAGGACAGCAGGACATGTTAGATTGGTACAGGACATATATGACGACAGCAGGACATGTTAGACTTGCACAGGACATGTATGAAGACAAAAGGACATCTTAGACTAGTATAGGACGTGTTTGAGGACAGCAGAACGTGTTAGAATGGTACAGGACATGTATGAGGACAGAAGGGCATGTTAAACAGATACAGGGCATGTATGAGGATAGCAGGACATGTTAGGTTGGCACAGGACATGTATGAGGACAGCAGGACATGTATGAGGACATCAGAGCATGTTAGAGTGGTACAGGACCTGTGTGAGGTCAACATAACATGTTAGGCTGGTAAAGGACATGTATGAGGACAGCAGGACATGTGAGAATGGTACAGGACATGTATGATGACAGCAGGACATGTTAGACTGTTAAAGAACATGTATGAGGACAGCAAGACATGTAAGACTGGAAAATGACATGTATGAGGACAGCAGGACATGTTAGACTGGCACAGGACATGCATGAGGACAGCAGGACATGTATGAGGACAGCAGGACAGGTTAGACTGTTAAAGGACATGTATGAGGACAACAGAACATGTTAGGCTGGTAAATGACATGTATGAGGACAGCAGGACATGTGAGACTGGTACAGGACATTTATGAGGACAGCAGGACATGTTAGACTGGTACAGGACATGTATGAGGACAGCAAGACATATTTGAATGGTATAGGACATGCATGAGGACAGTAGGACTTGTATGAGGACAACAGGACATGTTTGACATGAACAGGGCATGTATGAGTTAAGTAGGACATGTTAGACTGGTACAGGACATATATGAGGACAGCAGGACATGTTAAACTGGCACAGGACATGTATGAGGAGAACAGGGCATGTTAGACTGGCACAGGACATGTATGAGGACAACATAACATGTTAGGCTGGTAAATGACATGTTTGAGGACAGCAAGACATGTGAGACTGGTACAGGACATATATGAGGACAGCAGGACATGTTAGACTGGTACAGGACATGTACGAGTACAGCAGGACATGTATGAGGACAGCAAGACAGGTTAGACTAGTACAGAACATGTATGAGGACAGCAAGACATATTTGACTGGTAAAGGACATGCTTGAGTACAGTAGGACATGTTAGACTCGTACAGGACATGTACAAGGACAGTAGGACATGTATGAGGACAGCAGGACAGGTTTGAGGACATGAGGACAATTTTGATTGGTAAAGGACATGT
>NW_023618715.1:4407-5675 GCF_014905685.2 Nematolebias whitei
CATGTTTGCTGTCTTTATACATGTCATGTGCAAGTCTAACATGCCCTTTAGTCCTCATACATGTCCTTAACCAGTCTAACATGTCCTGCGGTCCCATATATGAACTGTACCAGTGTCATATTTCGTGCTGTCCTCATACATGTCCTTTATGACCCTAAAATGTTCTGTTGTCCTCATACATGTCCTGTACCAGTCTACCATGTCCTGCTGTCCTAATGTATGTTCTGTACCAGTCTAACATGTCCTTTTGTCCTCATACATGTCATGTACCAGTCTAAAATGTCCGACTGTCTTCATACATGTCCTGTACCAGCATAACATGTTCTGTTGTCCTCATACATGTCCTGTAGCATTCTAACATGCCCTACTGTCCTCATATATGTCCTGTGCAATTGTAACACGTCCAATTGTCCTCATACATGTCCTGTAACAGCCTAACATGTATTGCTGTCCTCATACAAGTCCTTTACCAATCAAAATTGTCCTTGTGTCCACAAACCTGTCCTGCTGTCCTCATACATGTCCTGTGCCAGTCTAACATGCCCTGTTCTCCTCATAGATGTCCTGTGACAGTCTAACTTGTCCTAATTTCCTCATACATGCCCTGTACCAGTCAAACATGTCCTGTTGTCCTCATGCATTTCCTGCTGTCCTCATACATGTCCTGTGCCAGTGTAACATGTCCTATTTTCCTCATACATGTCCTTTACCAGTCAAAATTATCCTTGTGTCCTCATACCTGTCCTGCTGACCTCATATATGTCCTTGTGTCCTTAAGTCCTTATTCATGTCCTGTACCAGTCTAACATGTCCTACTGTCCTCATGCATGTCCTATACCAGTCAAACATGTCCTGCTGTCCTCATACATGTCCTGCTGTAATCATACATGTCCTGTTCCAGTCTAACATGCCCTGTTCTCCTCATACATGTCCTGTGCCAGTCTAACTCTCCTGCTATCCTCATATATGTCCTGTACCAGTCTAATATGTCCTACATTCCTCATACATGCCCTGTTCATGTCAAACATGTCCTGTTGTCCTCATACATATCCTGCTGTCCTTATACATGTCCTGTACCAGTCTAACATGTCCTGCTGTCCTCATAAATGTCCTGTACCAGTCTAACATGTCCTGCTGTCCTCATACATGTCCTGTACCAGTCTCACATGTCCTGCTGTCCTCATACATGTCATTTACCAGCCTAACATGTTCTGTTGTCCTCATACATGTCCTTTACCAGTCTAACCTGTCCTGCTGTCCTCATACAT
>NW_023618715.1:5775-6293 GCF_014905685.2 Nematolebias whitei
CATACATGTCCTTTACCAGTCTAACCTGTCCTGCTGTCCTCATACATGTCCTGCTGTCCTCATGCATGTCCTGTGCCAGTCTAACATGTCCTGCTGTCCTCATACATGTCATTTGCCAGTCTAACATGTCTTGCTGTCCTCATACATGTTCTGTAACAGTCTAACATGTCCTGCTGTCATCACACATGTCCTGTACCATTCTCACATGTCCTGCTGTCCTCATACATGTCCTTTACCAGCCTAACATGTTATGTTGACCTCACACAGGTCCTGTACCACTCTAACATGCCCTGATGTCCTCATACATGTCCTGCTGTCCTCATACATGTCCTGTGCCAGCCTAACATGTCCTGCTATCCTCATACATGCCCTGTATCTGTTTAACATGCCCTTCTGTCCTCATACATGTCCTGTCCCAATCTAACCTGTTCTGCTGTCCTCAAACACGTCCTGTACTAGTCAAAGATGTCATTTTGTCCTCATACATGTCCTGTGCAAGTCTAACATGTCCTGCTGTC
>NW_023618715.1:6393-8020 GCF_014905685.2 Nematolebias whitei
TGTATTGCTGTCCTCATACAAGTCCTTTACCAATCAAAATTGTCCTCATGTCCTCAAACCTGTCCTGCTGTCCTCATACATGTCCTGCTGTCCTTATACATGTCCTGTACTAGTCTAACATGTCCTACTGTACTCTTGCATGTCCTATACCAGTCAAATATGTCTTGCTGTCCTCATACATGTCCTGTACCCGTCTAACCTGTCCTGCTGTCCTCATACATGTCCTACTGTCCTCATACATGTCCTGTACCAGTGTAATGTCATTCTGTCCTCATATATGTTCTTTACCAGCCTAACATGTTATGTTGTCCTAATAACTGTTCTCCTCATAGATGTCCTGTGCCAGTCTAACATGTCCTGCTGTCCTCATATATGTCCTATACCATTCTAACTTGTCCTAATTTACTCATACATGCCCTGTACCAGTCAAACTTGTCATGTTGTTCTCATGCATTTCCTGCTGTCCTCCTACATGTCCTGTGCCAGTCTAACATGTCCTATTTTCCTCATACATGTCCTTTACCAGTCAAAATTGTCCTTGTGTCCTCATACCTGTCCTGCTGACCTCATATGTGTCCTTGTGTCCTTAAGTCCTTATTCATGTCCTGTACCAGTCTAACATGTCCTACTGTCCTCATGCATGTCCTATACCAGTCAAACATGCCTGCTGTCCTCATACATGTCCTGCTGTCATCATACATGTCCTGTGCCAGTCTAACATGCCCTGTTCTCCTCATACATGTCCTGTGCCAGACTAACATGTCCTACTTTCCTCATACATGCCCTGTTCATGTCAAACATGTCCTGTTGTCCTCATACATGTCCTGCTGTCCTTATACATGTCCTATACCAGTCTAACATGTCCTACTGTCCTCATGCATGTCCTATACCATTCAAATATGTCTTGCTGTCCTCATACATGTCCTGTACCAGTCTAACATGTCCTGCTGTCCTCATAAATGTCCTGTACCAGTCTCACATGTCCTGCTGTCCTCACACATGTCATTTACCAGCCTAACATGTTCTGTTGTCCTCATACATGTCCTTTACCAGTCTAACCTGTCCTGCTGTCCTCATACATGTC
The DNA here is from genome assembly GCF_014905685.2 of Nematolebias whitei. Classification (NCBI taxonomy): domain Eukaryota; kingdom Metazoa; phylum Chordata; class Actinopteri; order Cyprinodontiformes; family Rivulidae; genus Nematolebias; species Nematolebias whitei. The sequence continues at coordinate 7,478 of NW_023618715.1, forward strand.
CTGCTGTCCTCATGCATGTCCTGTGCCAGTGTAACATGTCCTATTTTCCTCATACATGTCCTTTACCACTCAAAATTGTCCTTGTGTCCTCATACCTGTCCTGCTGACCTCATACATGTCCTGCTGTCCTCATACATGTCCTGCTGTCCTCATACATGTCCTGTGCCAGTCTAACATGTCATGTAGTACTCATACATGTCCTGCTGTCCTTATACATGTCCTATACCAGTCTAACATGTCCTACTGTCCTAATGCATGTCCTGTATCAGTCTAACATGCCCTGTTCTCCTCATACATGTCCTGTGCCAGTCTAACATGTCCTGCTATCCTCATATATGTCCTGTACCAGTCTAACATGTCCTACTTTCCTCATACATGCCCTGTTCATGTCAAACATGTCCTGTTGTCCTCATACATGTCCTGCTGTCCTTATACATGTCCTATACCAGTCTAACATGTCCTACTGTCCACATGCATGTCCTATACCATTCAAATTTGTCTTGCTGTCCTCATACATGTCCTGTACCAGTCTAACATGTCCTG
>NW_023618715.1:8120-9206 GCF_014905685.2 Nematolebias whitei
GAGGACAAAAGGACATGTTAGACTGGTAAGGGACATGTAGGAGGACAGGAGGACATGTATGAGGACAGCAGGACAGGTTAGACTAGTACAGAACATGTATGAAGACAGCAAGACATATTTGACTGGTACAGGACATGCATGAGTACAGTAGGACATGTTAGACTCATACAGGACATGTACAAGGACAGTAGGACATGTATGAGGACAGCAAGACAGGTTTGAGGACATGAGGACAATTTTGATTGGTAAAGGACATGTATGAGGAAAGTAGGGCATGTTAGACTGGTACAGGACATTTATGAGGACAGCAGGACATGTTAGACTGGCACAGGACATGTATGAGGAGAACAAGGCATGTTAGACTGATACAGGACATGCATTAGGACAGCAGGACATGTTAGACTGGTACAGGACATGTATGAGGACAGTAGGACATGTGAGACTGATACAGTACATATTTGGGACAGCAGGACATGTTAGACTGGTACAGCACATGTATGAGTACTACATGACATGTTAGACTGGCACAGGACATGTATGAGGACAGCAGGACATGCATGAGGACAGCAGGACATGTATGAGGACAGCAGGACAGGTATGAGGACACAAGGACAATTTTGACTGGTAAAGGACATGTATGAGGAAAATAGGACATGTTACACTGGCACAGGACATGTATGAGGACAGCAGGACACGTTAGGCTGGTCCAGGACATGTATGAAGACAGCAGGACATGTTAGACTGGTAAAGGACATGTATGAAGATAGCAGGGCTTGTTATGCTGGCACAGGACAGGCATGAGGACAGCAGGACATGTATGAATACAGTAGGACATGTATGAGGACAGCAGGACAGGTTAGACTTGTACAGAACATGTATGAGGACAGCAGGACATGTTTGACTGGTACACCACATGTATGAGGACAGCAGGACATGTTAGATTGGTACAGGACATGTATGAAGACAACAGAACATTTTAGGGTGATAAAGGGCATGTATGAGGACAGCAGGATATGTGAGACTGGTACAGTACATATATGGGACCGCAGGACATGTTAGACTGGTTCAGGACATGTATGAGGACTA
>NW_023618715.1:9306-14460 GCF_014905685.2 Nematolebias whitei
TGGTAATGGACATGTTTGAGGACAGCAGGACATGTTAGGCTGGTCCAGGATATGTATGAAGACAGCAGGACATGTTAGACTGGTAAAGGACATGTATAAAGGACAGTAGGACATGTTAGACTGGTAAAGGACATGTATGAGGAATGCAGGACATGTTATGCTGGCACAGGACAGGCATGAGGACAGTAGGACATATATGAATACAGCAGGATATGTCTGAGGACAGCAGGACATGTATGAGGACAGCAGGACATGTATGAGGACAGCAGGAAAGGTATGAGGACACAAGGAAAATGTTGACTGGTAAAGGACATGTATGAGGACAGCAGGACATGTTAGGCTGGTCCAGGACATGTATGAAGACAGCAGCACATGTTAGACTGGCACATGACATGTATCAGTGCAGCAAACATGTTAGCCTGCCACAGGACAGGCATGAGGACAGCAGGACATGTATGAATACAGCAGGACATGTATGAGGACAGCAGGACATGTTTGACTGGTATAGGACATGCATGAGGACAGTAGGACATGTTAGACTGGTACAGGACATGGATAAGGACATAAGGACACAAGGACACGTATGAGGTCAGCAGGACAGGTATGAGGACACAAGGACAATTTTGACTGGTACAGGGCATGTATGAGGAAATTAGGACAAGTTAGACTGGTACAGGACATATATGAGGACAGCAGGACATGTTAGACTGGCACAGGACATGTGTGAGGACAAAAGGACATGTTAGACTGGTAAGGGACATGTAGGAGGACAAAGGGACATGTTAGACTGATACAGGACATGTATGAGGACAACATAACATGTTAGGCTGGTAAATGACATGTTTGAGGACAGCAGGACATGTTAGACTGATACAGGACATACATGAGGACAGCAGGACATGTTAGACTGGTACAGGACAGGTATGAGGACAGCAGGACATGTATGAGGACAGCAGGACAGGTATGAGGACACAAGGAAAATTTTGACTGGTAAAGGACATGTATGAGGACAGCAGGACACGTTAGGCTGGTCCAGGACATGTATGAAGACAGCAGGACATTTTAGACTGGTAAAGGACATGTATGAGGACAGCAGGGCATGTTATGCTGGCACAGGACAGGCATGAGGACAGCAGGACATGTATGAATACAGTAGGACATGTATGAGGACAGTTGGACAGGTTAGACTTTTACAGAACATGTATGAGGACAGCAGGACATGTTTGACTGGTACAAGGCATGTATGAGGACAGCAGGACATGTTAGATTGGTACAGGACATGTATGAGGACAACAGAACATTTTAGGGTGATAAAGGGCATGTATGAGGACAGCAGGATATGTGAGAATGGTACAGTACATATATGGGACCGCAGGACATGTTAGACTGCTTCAGGACATGTATGAGGACTACAGGGCCTGTTAGACTTGCACATGACATGTATGAAGACAGCAAACATGTTAGACTGGCACAGGACATGTATGAGGACAGCAGGACATGTATGTGGACAGCAGGACAGGTATGAGGTCACAAGGACAATTTTGACTGGTAATGGACATGTATGAGGACAGCAGGACATGCTAGGCTGGTCCAGGATATGTATGAAGACAGCAGGACATGTTAGACTGGTAAAGGACATGTATAAAGGACAGTAGGACATGTTAGACTGGCACATGACACGTATCAGGGCAGCAAACATTAGCCTGCCACAGGACAGGCATGAGGACAGCAGGACATGTATGAATACAGCAGGACATGTATGAGGACAGCAGGACATGTTTGACTGGTACACAGCATGTATGAGGACAGCAGGACATGTTAGATTGGTACAGGACATATATGATGACAGCAGGACATGTTAGACTTGCACAGGACATGTATGAGGACAAAAGGACATCTTTGACTAGTACAGGACGTGTTTGAGGACAGCAGAACGGGTTAGATTGGGACAGGACATGTATGAGGACAGCAGGGCATGTTAAACAGATACAGGGCATGTATGAGGATAGCAGGACATGTTAGGCTGGCACAGGACATGTATGAGGACAGCAGGACATGTACAAGGACATCAGGGCATGTTAGAGTGGTACAGGACCTGTGTGAGGTCAACATAACATGTTAGGCTGGTAAAGGACATGTATGAGGACAGCAGGACATGTGAGAATGGTACAGGACATGTATGATGACAGCAGGACATGTTAGACTGTTACAGAACATGTAAGAGGACAGCAAGACATGTAAGACTGGCAAATGACATGTATGAGGACAGCAGGACATGTATGAGGACAGCAGGACCGGTTAGACTGGTAAAGGACATGTATGAGGACAACAGAACATGTTAGGCTGGTAAATGACATGTATGAGGACAGCAGGACATGTGAGACTGGTACAGGACATTTAAGAGGACAGCAGGACATGTTAGACTGGTACAGGACATGTATAAGGACAGCGAGACATATTCGAATGGTATAAGACATGCATGAGGACAGTAGGACATGTTAGACTGGTACAGGACATGTATAAGGACAGTAGGACATGTATGAGGACAACAGGACATGTTTGACATGAACAGGGCATGTATGAGGAAAGTAGGACATGTTAGACTGGTACAGGACATATATGAGGATAGCAGGACATCTTAGACTGGCACAGGACATGTATGATGAAAGCAGGACATGTATGAGGACAGCAGGACATGTTTGACTGGTTTAGGACATGCATGAGGACAGTAGGACATGTTAGACTGGTACAGGACATGAATAAGGACATAAGGACACAAGGACACATATGAGGTCAGCAGGACAGGTATGAGGACACAAGGACAATTTTGACTGGTAAAGGACATGTATGAGGAAAATAGGACATGTTACACTGGCACAGGACATGTATGAGGACAGCAGGATGTAGATGAACATATACTGAGATATATTCATAAATTAAACGGATTCATTCATTTTTCTGGACTGAATAATATCGTACATTGAATTTAATTAAATGTAACGTGAGGCGTTAATTTTCTTTGACCCATCAAATGAATGTGGTCATTTATTAACAGAATCAAAGTTTAACATCACACATTTACATTAATTTGGCAAAATTGAAAACAACAACAGCTTATTAATCAGCTTTACAAAGAGGAAAACCATACGGCGATGGTTTTCCTTTGCTTCACAACAGACATTTCTGAAAATATCTAGAATGATTTGCTAGCAGGATAGAAGAATTTTAAAGATGGAAAATGAAGTTTATCTTGAGAGAGATGGGTGAGGGAATTTGTCTGTTATAACCAGAACAACACGCTCCTTCTGGACCCAGTTTAACCAACGGTACACTTTGCGGTTGAAGATCGACTCGTTTACCTTGGCAGAGAATAATTCCGACTTCGGTGTAGAGTTGCCTTCAAACGCTCTCCAGCGTCTCCGTAAGGATAGTAGGGAACCGTTCGGAGTCGTGATCATCCAGAACAGACTTCATAGTTCCTCTGAACTTCTCTCGTTCAGCTTAGTTGCTTTTCCTCCAGCATTCTGCATTCCAGCATTCTGAACTCTGCTGCTCTCGGAACTAACTCACAGCATTCTTTCAGCGTTCTTCTCAGCGTTCTTTTCCCCTGAACTACAGTGAAGTAGGAAGTGTTGCACCTTTTAAAAGAGGTCACTTCCGGTTCATTTGAGAACTTTCTGATTGGTCGATGGACCAAAGAGAGGTGTGTTTTTGTGATGTAAGAGGTTATTAAAAGTCAAGGAAAAAGATTAAGTTTGTTTAAGAACAGACAGAAAATGTTTTTGAAGATTCCAGACTTCGTGGAGTCAACTCTCTCATATCTGCCTGAAAAAGTTAAACATGACATTTCTTTTTCAGTAAACTTGCAGTTGACCGAAACTTGACCTTTGACCAACTTCACAATTTGCTCATTGAAGACAGAAAATCAGACAATGCATCATTAACCTGATTTCTACTTTGAATGAGGATAAAAATCACTAATACTGTTTCACAGTTGATTTAAAATGAGTAGTTCACTTCAACATTTGAAAATGGTTTGAACTAAACACACTTTGATTATCAAAACATTTGTAAAATAGTAATGATAATAGAAAAGAGAGTGTTCTTTCAATTGATCAGTGCAGGACACTTAACAAGTCTCTGGATGAACTTAATCTTGTGTTTCTGGACTCAAATCAATGAAATACCGTTCTTGTTCCAGGAAGGCCCTCAAGGCCAGGTTTTGACCTGAGGCTTAGTTCACTACAAGGAAATGCATGAGGACAACAGGACATGTTTGACTGGTACAGGGCATGTATGAGGACAGCAGGACATGTTAGACTGGTACAGAAAATGTACGAATACAGCAGGACATGTTAGACAGTCACACGATATGTACGAGTACAGCAGAAGATGTTAGTCTGGCACAGGATAAGTACAAGGACAGCAGAACATGCCTTAGCCTTGTACATGACATATATGAAGACAGCAGGACATGTTAGACTGATCCAGGACATGTATTAGGACAACAGGACATGTTAGAATGGTAAAGAACATGTATGAGGACAGCAGGACATGTTTGACTGGTAAAGGACATGTATTAGGACAACATAACATGTTAGGCTGGTAAAGAACATATATGAGGACAGAATGACATTACACTGGTACAGGACATGTATGAGGACAGTAGGACATGTATGAGCACAGCAGGACAGGTTAGACTGGTACAGGACATGTATAAGGACAGCAAGACATATTTGACTGGTATAGGACATGCATGAGTACAGTAGGATATGTTAGACTAGTACAGGACATGTATAAGGACAGCAGGACATGTATGAGGACAGCAGGACAGGTTTGACATGAACAGGGCATGTATGAGGAAAGTAGGACATGTTAGACTGGTACAGGACATATATGAGGATAGCAGGACATGTTAGACTGGCACAGGACATGTATGAGGAGAACAGGGCATGTTAGACTGGCACAGGACATGTATGATGACAGCAGGACATGTATGAGGACAGCAGGACATATTTGACTGGTATAGGACATGCATGAGGACAGTAGGACATGTTAGACTGGTACAGGACATGAATAAGGACTTAAGGACACAAGTACACATATGAGGTCAGCAGGACAGGTATGAGGACACAAGGACAATTTTGACTGGTA
>NW_023618715.1:14560-15962 GCF_014905685.2 Nematolebias whitei
ATGCCCTGATGTCCTCATACATGTCCTGCTGTCCCCATACATGTCCTGTCCCAATCTAACCCGTTCTGCTGTCCTCAAACACGTCCTGTACTAGTCAAAGATGTCCTTTTGTCCTCATACATGTCCTGTGCAAGTCTAACATGTCCTGCTCTTGTCATATATGTCCTGTACCAATCTAACATGTCCTGCTGTCCTCATACATGCTGTGTACCAGTCAAACATGTCCTGCTGTCCTCATACATGTCCTGCTGTATTCATAAATGTCCTGCTGTCCTCATGCCTGTCCTGTGGCAGGCTAACATGTTTGTTGCCCTGATACATGTCATGTGCCAGCCTAACATGTCCTACTGTCCTTTATACATGTCCTTTACCAGTCTAACATGTCCTGCTGTCTTCATACATATCCTGGACCAGCCTAACATGTCCTGCTGTCCTCATACATGTCCATTACCAGTCAAAATTGTCCTTGTGACCTCATACCTGTCCTGCTCTCCTCATATATGTCCTGCTGTCCTCATACATGTCCTGTGCCAGTCTAACATGTTTGCTGTCTTCATACATGTCATGTGCAAGTCTAACATGCCCTGTAGTCCTCATACATGTCCTGAACCAGTGTAACATGTCCTGCGGTCCCATATATTTACTGTACCAGTGTCACATTTCCTGCTGTCCTCATACATCTCCTTTATGACACTAAAATGTTCTGTTGTCCTCATACATGTCCTGTACCAGTCTAACATGTCCTGCTGTCTTCATACATGTCCTTACCAGGCTAACATGTTCTGCTGTTCTCATACATATCTTGTGCAGGTCTAGCATGTTCTGCTGTCCTCGTATATATCGTGCCAGTCTAACATGTTCTGCTGTATTCGTACATGTCCTGATCCAGGCTAACATGTCTTGCTGTTTTCATACATGTCCTGGACCAGCCTAACATGTCCTGCTGTCCTCAAACATGTCCTTTACCAGTCAAGATTTTCCTTGTGTCCTCTTAACTTCCCTGCTATCCTCATACATGTCCTGCTGTCCTCATACATGTCCTGCTGTCCGCATACATGTCCTGCTGTATTCATACATGTCCTACTGTCCTCATGCCTGTCCTGTGCCAGCATAACACGTCCTGCTGTCCTCATACATGTCCTTTACCAGTCTAACATGTCCTACTGTCCTTTATACATGTCCCTTACCAGTCTAACATGTCCTGCTGTCTTCATACATATCCTGAACCAGCCTAACATGTCCTGCTGTCCTCATACATGTCCATTACCAGTCAAAATTGTCCTTGTGACCTCATACCTGTCCTGCTGTCCTCATACATGTCCTGCTGTCCTCATATATGCCCTGTGCCAGTCTAACATGTTTGCTGTCTTTATACATGTCATGTGCAAGTCTAACATGCCCT
>NW_023618715.1:16062-17432 GCF_014905685.2 Nematolebias whitei
TGCAATTGTAACACGTCCAATTGTCCTCATACATGTCCTGTAACAGCCTAACATGTATTGCTGTCCTCATACATGTCCTTTACCAATCAAAATTGTCCTCGTGTCCTCAAACCTGTCCTGCTGTCCTCATACATGTCCTGATGTCCTTATACATGTCCTGTACTAGTCTAACATGTCCTAGTGTACTCATGCATGTCCTATACCAGTCAAATATGTCTTGCTGTCCTCATACATGTCCTGTACCAGTCTAACCTGTCCTGCTGTCCTCATACATGTCCTACTGTCCTCAAACATGTCCTGTACCAGTCTAATGTCATTCTGTCCTCATATATGTTCTTTACCAGCCTAACATGTTATGTTGTCCTAATACATGTCCTGTACCAGTCAAACATGTCCTGCTGTCCTCATACATGTTCTTTACCATTCTAACATGTCCTGTTGTCCTAATACATGTCCTGTGCCAGTCTAACATGTCCTGCTGTCTTCATACATGTCATGTACAATGCTAAGGCATGTTCTGCTGTCCTTGTACTTATCCTGTGCCATACTAACATGTTCTGCTGTACTTGTACATATCGTGTGACTGTCTAACATGTCCTGCTGTATTCGTACATTTTCTGTACCAGTCTAACATGTCCTGCTGTCCTCATACATGTCCTGTGCCAGTCTAACATGCCCTGCTGTCCTCATATATGTCCTGTACCAGTCTAACTTGTCCTAATTTCTTCATACATGCCCTGTACCAGTCAAACATGTCATGTTGTTCTCATGCATTTCCTGCTGTCCTCATACATGTCCTGTGCGAGTGTAACATGTCCTATTTTCCTCATACATGTCCTTTACCAGTCAAAATTGTCCTTGTGTCCTCATACCTGTCCTGCTGACCTCATACGTGTCCTTGTGTCCTTATGTCCTTATTCATGTCTTGTACCAGTCTAACATGTCCTATTGTCCTCATGCATGTCCTATACCAGTCAAACATGTCCTGCTGTCCTCATACATGTCCTGCTGTCATCATACATGTCCTTTTCCAAGTCTAACATGTCCTACTTTTTCATACATGTCCTATACCAGTTTAACATGGTATGCTGTCCTCACAAAAATCATGTACAAGTCTAACATGTCCTGCTGTCTTCATACATGTCCTGTACCAGGCTAACATGTTCTGCTGTTCTCATACATATCTTGTGCCGGTCTAACATGTTCTGCTGTCCTCGTACATATTGTGTGCCAGTCTAACATGTCCTACTGTATTCATACATGTCCTGTACCAGTCTAACATGTCCTGCTGTCCTCATACATGTTCTGTACCAGTCTAACATGTCATGCTGTCCTCATACAGGTCCTGTACCAATCTAACATGTTCTGCT
>NW_023618715.1:17532-24267 GCF_014905685.2 Nematolebias whitei
CAGGACATGTTAGACAGTCACACGATATGTACGAGTACAGCAGAACATGTTAGTCTGGCACAGGATAAGTACAAGGACAGCAGAACATGCCTTAGCCTTGTACATGACATGTATGAAGACAGCAGGACATATTAGACTGGTCCAGGACATGTATTAGGACAACAGGACATGTTAGAATGGTAAATAACATGTATGAGGACAGCAGGACATGTTTGACTGGTACAGGACATGTATGAGGACAACATAACATGTTAGGCTGGTACAGGACATATATGAGGACAGAATGACATTACACTGGTACAGGACATGTATGAGGACACTAGGACATGTATGAGCACAGCAGGACAGGTTAGACTGGTACAGGACATGTATGAGGACAGCAAGACATATTTGACTGGTATAGGACATGCATGAGTACAGTAGGACATGTTAGACTAGTACAGGACATGTATTAGGACAGCAGGACATGTATGAGGACAGCAGGACAGGTTTGAGGACACGAGGACAATTTTGATTGGTAAAGGACTTGTATGAGGACAGCAATACATGTTAGGCTGTTACAGGACATGTATGAGGACAATTGGACGTGTTACAATTGCAAAGGACATATATGAGGACAGTAGGGCATGTTAGAATGCTACAGGACATGTATGAGGACAACAGGACATGTTATGCTGGTACAGGACATGTATGAAGACAGTCGGACATTTTAGACTGGTACATGACATGTATGAGGACAGCACGAAATGTGACACTGGTACAGTACATATATGGGACCGCAGGACATGTTAGACTGGTTCAGGACATGTATGAGGACTACAGGGCATGTTAGACTTGCACATGACATGTATAAAGACAGCATACATGTTAGACTGGCACAGGGCATATATGAGGACAGCAGGACATGTATGAGGACAGCAGGACAGGTATGAGGTCACAAGGACAATTTTGACTGGTAATGGACATGTTTGAGGACAGCAGGACATGTTAGGCTGGTCCAGGATATGTATGAAGACAGCAGGACATGTTAGACTGGTAAAGGACATGTATAAAGGACAATAGGACATGTTAGACTGGTAAAGAACATATATGAGGACAGCAGGACATGTTATGCTGGCACAGGACAGGCATGAGGACAGTAGGACATATATGAATACAGCAGGATATGTATGAGGACAGCAGGACATGTATGAGGACAGCAGGAAAGGTATGAGGACACAAGGAAAATGTTGACTGGTAAAGGACATGTATGAGGACAGCAGGACATGTTAGGCTGGTCTAGGACATGTATGAAGACAGCAGCACATGTTAGACTGGCACATGACATGTGTCAGGGCAGCAAACATGTTAGCCTGCCACAGGACAGGCATGAGGACAGCAGGACATGTATGAATACAGCAGGACATGTATGAGGACAGCAGGACATGTTTGACTAGTATAAGACATGCATGAGCACAGTAGGACATTTTTGACTGGTACATGACATGTATAAGGACAGCAGGACATGTATGAGGACAGCAGGATATATATGAGGACAAAAGGACAATTTTGACTGGTAAAGGACATGTTTGAGGACAGCAGGACATGTTAGGCTGGTCCAGGACATGTATGAAGACAGCAGGACATGTTAGACTGGTACAGGACATGTATGAGTACACCAGGACATGTTTGACTGGCACAAGACATGTATGAGGACAAAATGACATATTAGATGTGTACAGAACGTATTTGAGGACAGCAGAACATGTTAGATTGGTACAGGACCTGTATGAGGACAGCATGACATGTTAGACTGGTACAGAACATGTATGAGGACAGCAGGACATGTTAGACTGGTACAGGACATGTATGAATACAGCAGGACATGTTAGACTGGCACACAATATGTACGAGGACAGCAGAAAATGTTAGACCGGCACAAGGTATGTATGAGAACAGCAGAACATGTTAGCCTGGTACAGGACATGTATGAAGACAGAAGGACATGTTAGACTTGTATAGGACATTTGTGAGGACAGCAGAACATGTTAGAATGGTACAGGACATGTATGAAAAAAGTAGGACATTTTAGACTTGGAAAAGGACATGTATGATGACAGCAGGACATGTATGAGGACAGCAGGACATGTTTGACTGGTATAGGACATGCATGAGGACAGTAGGACATGTTAGACTGGTACAGGACATGAATAAGGACATAAGGACATAAGGACACAAGGACACGTATGAGGTCAGCAGGACAGGTATGAGGACACAAGGACAATTTTGACTGGTAAAGGACATGTATGAGGAAAATAGGCCATATTACACTGGCACAGGACATGTATGAGGACAGCAGGAAATGCATGAGGACAAGAGGACATGTTTGACTGGTACAGGACATATATGTGGACAGTAGGACATGTTAGACTGGCAAAGGACATGTGTGAGGACAAATGGACATGTTAGACTGGTAAGGGACATTTAGGAGGACAAAAGGACATGTTAGACTGATACAGGACATGTATGAGGACAACATAACATGTTAGGCTGGTAAATGACATGTTTGAGGACAGCAGGACATGTTAGACTGGTACAGGACAGGTATGAGGACAGCAGGACATGTATGAGGACAGCAGGACAGGTATGAGGACACAAGGAAAATTTTGACTGGTAAAGGACATGTATGAGGACAGCAGGACACGTTAGGCTGGTCCAGGACATGTATGAGGACAGCAGGGCATGTTATGCTGGCACAGGACAGGCATGAGGACAGCAGGACATGTATGAATACAGTAGGACATGTATGAGGACAGCAGGACAGGTTAGACTTGTACAGAACATGTATGAGGACAGCAGGACAAATTTGACTGGTACAAGGCATGTATGAGGACAGCAGGACATGTTAGATTGGTACAGGACATGTATGAGGACAACAGAACATTTTAGGGTGATAAAGGGCATGAATGAGGACAGCAGGATATGTGAGAATGGTACCGTACATATATGGGACCGCAGGACATGTTAGACTGCTTCAGGACATGTATGAGGACTACAGGGCCTGTTAGACTTGCACATGACATGTATGGAGACAGCAAACATGTTAGACTGGCACAGGACATGTATGAGGACAGCAGGACATGTATGTGGACAGCAGGACAGGTATGAGGTCACAAGGACAATTTTGACTGGTAATGGACATGTATGAGGACAGCAGGACATGTTAGGCTGGTCCAGGATATGTGAAGACAGCAGGACATGTTAGACTGGTAAAGGACATGTATAAAGGACAGTAGGACATGAAAGACTGGCACATGACATGTATCAGGGCAGCAAACGTTAGCCTGCCACAGGACAGGCATGAGGACAGCAGGACATGTATGAATACAGCAGGACATGTATGAGGACAGCAGGACATGTTTGACTGGTACACAGCATGTATGAGGACAGCAGGACATGTTAGATTGGTACAGGACATATATGATGACAGCAGGACATGTTAGACTTGCACAGGACATGTATGAGGACAAAAGGACATCTTTGACTAGTACAGGACTTGTTTGAGGACAGCAGAACGGGTTAGATTGGGACAGGACATGTATGAGGACAGAAGGGCATGTTAAACAGATACTGGGCATGATGAGGATAGCAGGACATGTTAGGCTGGCACAGGACATGTATGAGGACAGCAGGACATGTACAAGGACATCAGGGCATGTTAGAGTGGTACAGGACCTGTGTCAGGTCAACATAACATGTTAGGCTGGTAAAGGACATGTATGAGGACAGCAGGACATGTGAGAATGGTACAGGACATGTATGATGACAGCAGGACATGTTAGACTGTTACAGAACATGTATGAGGACAGCAAGACATGTAAGACTGGCAAATGACATGTATGAGGACAGTAGGACATGTATGAGGACAGCAGGACCGGTTAGACTGGTAAAGGACATGTATGAGGTCAACAGAACATGTTAGGCTGGTAAATGACATGTATGAGGACAGCAGGACATGTGAGACTGGTACAGGACATTTATGAGGACAGCAGGACATGTTAGACTGGTACAGGACATGTATGAGGACAGCAAGACATATTTGAATGGTATAAGACATGCATGAGGACAGTAGGACATGTTAGACTGGTACAGGACATGTATAAGGACAGCAGGACATGTATGAGGACAACAGGACATGTTTGACATGAACAGGACATGTATGAGGAAAGTAGGACATGTTAGACTGGTACAGGACACATATGAGCATAGCAGGACATGTTAGACTGGCACAGGACATGTATGAGGAGAACAGGACATGTATGAGGACAGCAGGACATGTTTGACTGGTATAGGACATGCATGAGGACAGTAGGACATGTTAGACTGGTACAGGACATGAATAAGGACATAAGGACACAAGGACACATATGAGGTCAGTAGGACAGTTATGAGGACACAAGGACAATTTTGACTGGTAAAGGACATGTATGAGGAAAATAGGACATGTTACACTGGCACAGGACATGTATGAGGACAGCAGGAAATGCATGAGGACAGCAGGACATGTTTGACTTTTACAGGGCATGTATGAGGAAATTAGGACAAGTTAGACTGGTACAGGACATATATGAGGACAGTAGGACATGTTACACTGGCATAGGACATCTATGAGGAGAACAGGGCATGTTAGACTGGCACAGGACATGTATGAGGACAGCAGGACATGTTAGACTGGTACAGAAAATGTACGAATACAGCAGGACATGTTAGACAGTCACACGATATGTACGAGTACAGTAGAACATGTTAGTCTGGCACAGGATAAGTACAAGGACAGTAGAACATGTATGAATACAGCAGGACATGTTGAGGACAGCAGGACATGTTGAGGACAGCAGGACAGGTTTGAGGACACAAGGACAATTTTGATTGGTAAAGGACTTGTGTAGTGAACTAAGCCTCAGGTCAAATCTGGCCCTGAGGGCCTTCCTGGGACAAGAACTGTTATTTCATTGATTTGAGTCCAGAAACACAAAATTAAGTTCATCCAGAGACTTTCTTAGTGTGTCCTGCACTGATCAATTGAAAGAACACTCTCTTTTTTATTATCATTACTATTTTACAATATCTTGATAATCAAAAGTGTGTTTAGTTCAAACCATTTTAAATGTTGAAGTGAACTACTCATTTTAAATCAACTGTGAAACAGTATAAATGATTTTTAAACCTCATTCAAAGTAGAAATCAAGTTAATGTCTGTTACAAGAGTAATGATGCATTTTTGATACTCTGTCTGAAATGAGAAGGAGTAAGTCGGTCAAAAGTCAAGTTTCGGTCAAAAACATGTTTACTGGAAAGAAATGTCATGTTTAACTTTTTCAGACAGATAGGAGGAAAACGGCTCCAAAAAGTCTAATTTCTTCAAAACATCTTTCTGTCTGTTCTTAAAACAATCTACAACAATACATGTTAGGCTGTTACAGGACATGTATGAGGACAATTGGACGTGTTACAATTGCACAGGACATATATGAGGACAGTAGGGCATGTTAGAATGCTACAGGACATGTATGAGGACAACAGGACATGTTAGACTGGTACAGAACATACATTAGGACAGCAGGACATGGTAGAATGGTACATGACATGTATGAGGACAACAGAACATTTTAGGGTCATAAAGGACATGTATGAGGACAGCACGAAATGTGACACTGGTACAGTACATATATGGGACCGCAGGACATGCTAGACTGGTTCAGGACATGTATGAGGACTACAGGGCATGCTAGACTTGCAAATGACATGCATAAAGACAGCAAACATGTTAGACTGGCAAAGGGCATATATGAGGACAGCAGGACATGTATGAGGACAGCAGGACAGGTATGAGGTCACAAGGATAATTTTGACTGGTAATGGACATGTATGAGGACAGCATGACATGTTAGGCTGGTCCAGGATATGTATGAAGACAGCAGGACATGTTAGACTGCTAAAGGACATGTATAAAGGACAGTAGGACATGTTAGACTGGTAAAGGACATGTATGAGGACAGCAGGACATGTTATGCTGCCACAGGACAGGCATGAGGACAGTAGGACATGTATGAATACAGCAGGACATGTATGAGGAAAGCAGGACATGTATGAGGACAGCAGGACATGTATGAGGACAGCAGGAAAGGTATGAGAACGCAAGGAAAACGTTGACTGGTAAAGGACATGTATGAGGACAGCAGGACATGTTAGGCTGGTCCAGGACATGTATGAAGACAGCAGCACATGTTAGACTGGCACATGACATGTATCAGGGCAGCAAACATGTTAGCCTGCCACAGAACAGGCATGAGGACAGCAGGACATGCATTAGGACAGCAGGACATGTTTGACTGGTACACAGCATGTAGGAGGTCAGGAGGACATGTTAGACTGATACAGGAAATGTATGAGGACAACATAACATGTTAGGCTGATAAATGACATGTTTGAGGACAGCAAGACATGTGAGACTGATACATGACATATATGAGGACAGCAGGACATGTTAGACTGGTACAGGACATATATGAGGACAGCAGGACATGGTAGACTGGTACAGGACATGTATGAGTACAGTAGGACATGTATGAGGACAGCAGGACAGGTTAGACTAGTACAGAACATGTATGAGAACAGCAAGAAATATTTGACTGGTATAGGACATGCATGAGTACAGTAGGACATGTTAGACTCGTACAGGACATGTATAAGGAC
>NW_023618715.1:24367-27129 GCF_014905685.2 Nematolebias whitei
AACATGTCCTGCTGTACTCATACATGTCCTTTACCAATCAAAATTGTTCTTGTGTCCTCAAACCTGTCCTGCTGTCCTCATACATGTTCTGCTGTCCTTATACATGTCCTGTACGAGTCTAACATGTCCTCCTGACCTCTTACATGTTCTTTACCAGTCTAACATGTCCTTTTGTCCTCATACATGTCCTGTGCCAGTCTAACATGTCCTGCTGTCTTCATACATGTCATGTACCAGGCTAACATGTTCTGCTGTCCTTGTACTTATCCTGTGCCAGATTAACATGTTCTGCTGTACTTGTACATATCGTGTGACTGTCTAACATGTCCTACTGTATTCGCACATGTTCTGTAACAGTCTAACATATCCTGCTGTCCTCATACATGTCCTGTGCCAGTCTCACATGTCTTGCTGTCCTCAAACATGTCATTTACCAGCCTAACATGTTATGTTGTCCTCATACATGTCCTGTATCAGTCTAACATGACCTCCTGACCTCCTACATGTTCTTTACCAGTCTAACATGTCCTTTTGTCCTCATACATGTCCTGTGCCAGTCTAACATGTCCTGCTGTCTTCATACATGTCATGTACCAGGCTAAAATGTTCTGCTGTCCATGTACTTATCTTGTGCCAGAATAACATGTTCTGCTGTACTTGTACATATCGTATGACTGTCTAACATGTCCTGCTGTATTCATATATGTTCTGTAACAGTCTAACATATCCTGCTGAACTCATACATGTCCTGTGGCAGTCTAACATGCCCTGTTCTCCTCATACATGTCCTGTGCCAGTCTAACATGTCCTACTGTTCTCATATATGTCCTGTACCAGTCTAACATGTCCTACTTTCCTCATACATGCCCTGTTTATTGTCAAACATGTCATGTTGTCTTCATACAAGTCCTTTACCAATCAAAATTGTCCTTGTGTCCTCAAACCTGTCCTGCTGTCCTCATACAGGTCCTGCTGTCCTTATACATGTCCTATACCAGTCTAACATGTCCTACTGTCCTCATGCATGTCCTATACCATTCAAATATGTCTTGGTGTCCTCATACATGTCCTGTACCAGTCTAACATGTCCTGCTGTCCTCATAAATGTCCTGTACCAGTCTCACATGTCCTGCTGTCCTCATACATCTTAGGACCCACCCTCTTTACAATCTACATACATAATGTAGGTAAAAACATCCCTAATGCATCCATACATTTCTATGCTGATGACACAGTTGTTTATTGTCGAGCTAAAACTGTTGCTAAGGCTTTCCAGCTTCTGAAATCTGCATTTAACTACATCCAGACTGATTTGTTTCACCTCAAACTTGTCCTAAATGCCGAAAAAACCAAAGGGATGCTTTTTTCAAACAGGAAGTTGGTCCCAGCAGTTCTTCCTCCGATTTTATCCTCAAATGGTGTCCCCATTGAGTTTGTTGATTCCTATAAATATTTGGGTATCTTGGTCGACTCACATCTTTCTTTTAAGCTCCATGTGGAAAACTTGGTAAAGAAACTGAAAATTAAACTGGGTTTCTTTTTCAGAAACAGATCCTGTCTAACCCTGAATGCTAGAAAACGCCTTGTATCTGTGACTTTCCTTCCCTCAATTGATTTTGGTGATATTATTTACATGAACGCTCCTACAAGAACCCTGCAGATGTTGGATGCTGTCTATCATGGTGCACTAAGATTCATAACTGGCTGTGATTATCGTACCCACCACTGCACCCAGTATTCACTGGTTAACTGGACATCATTAACTTCACGCAGACTCTCTCACTGGTACATTTTCATCTTTAAATCACTTCTTGGTCTGCTGCCTTCATACATCTCCTCCTACATGTCTCTGCGTGAGTGCAGCTACGGAGTGCGCTCTCAGGACATTATTACCTGCAGTGTTCCCTCAGTGAGGACTGAACTAGGCAAAAGGGCCTTCTCCTACTCCGCTCCTGTTTCCTGGAATATCTTACAAAAAGATTTGAAGCTCTCGACCTTGACCTCTCTAAGTGGCTTTAAGAATCTGTTGGACTCCTGGCAGGGTCCAATGCTGACATGTTCCTGTTTTTAGTTTTATACATTTGTCTTGGAATCTAGCTGTTTTTTTGGTTTTGTTACCTTTTTCCTTTTAGCCATCCTATTTGTTAAAAAAAAAAAAACAAAAAAAAAAACTGTAGTATGAGTTTTTATAATTGCTTATTGTTGTTGCTGTTGTCCATTGTTGTCATCTTTCTTTGTTGAAATCAGGTCTCTCTTGTAAATGAGTCCTCGAGGCTCAATGGGATTTACCTGTATAAATAAAGGTTGATTGATACATGTCATTTACCAGCCTAACATGTTCTGTTGTCCTCATACATGCCCTTTACCAGTCTAACCTGTCAAGCTGTCCTCATACATATCCTGCTGTCCTCATGCATGTCCTGTGCCAGTCTAACATGTCCTGCTGTCCTCAAACATGTCATTTGCCAGTCTTACATGTCTTGCTGTCCTCATACATGTTCTTTAACAGTCTAACATGTCCTGCTATCATCATAAATGTCCTGTACCATTCTCACATGTCCTGCTGTCCTCATACATGTCCTGTGCCAGCCTAACATGTCCTGCTATCCTCATACATGCCCTGTATATGTTTAACATGCCCTTCTGTCCTCATACATGTCCTGTCCCAATCTAACCCATTCTGCTGTCCTCAAACACGTCTTGTACTAGTCTAAGATGTCCTTTTGTCCTCATACATGTCCTGTGCAAGTCAAACATGTCCT
>NW_023618715.1:27229-28647 GCF_014905685.2 Nematolebias whitei
GTACCAGTCTAACATGTCCTGCTGTCCTCATACATGTCCTGTGCCAGCCTAACATGTCCTGCTATCCTCATACATGCCCTGTATATGTTTAACATGCCCTTCTGTCCTCATACATGTCCTGTCCCAATCTAACCCATTCTGCTGTCCTCAAACACGTCTTGTACTAGTCTAAGATGTCCTTTTGTCCTCATACATGTCCTGTGCAAGTCAAACATGTCCTGCTGTCGTCATATATGTCCTGTACCAATCTAACATGTCCTGCTGTCCTCATACATGCTGTGTACCAGTCAAACATGTCCTGCTGTCCTAATGCATGTCCTGCTGTATTAATACATGTCCTGCTGTCCTCATGCCTGTTCTGTGGCAGGCTAACATGTTTGCTGCCCTGATACATGTCATGTGCCAGTCTAACATGTGCTGCTGTCTTCATACATGTCCTGGACCAGCCTAACATGTCCTGCTGTCCTCATACATGTCCTTTACCAGTCAATGTTTTCCTTGTGTCCTCATACCTTTCCTGCTGTCCTCATACATGTCCTGCTGTCCTCATACATGTCCTGCTTTCCTCATACATGTCCTGCTGTATTCATACATGTCCTACTGTCCTCATGCCTGTCCTGTGCCAGCATAACATGTCCTGCAGTCCTCATACATGTCCTTTACAGTCTAACATGTCCTACTGTCCTTTATATATGTCCTTTACCAGTCTAACATGTCCTGCTGTCTTCATACATATCCTGGACCAGCCTAACATGTCCTGCTGTCCTCATACATGTCCTGCTGTCCTCATATATGTCCTGTGCCAGTCTAACATGTTTGCTGTCTTTATGCATGTCATTTGCAAGTCTAACATGCCCTGTAGTCCTCATACATGTCCTGAACCAGTCTAGCATGTCCTGCGGTCCCATATATGTACTGTACCAGTGTCACATTTCGTGCTGTCCTCATACATGTCCTTTATGACCCTAAAATGTTCTGTTGTCCTCACACATGTCATGTACCAGTCTACCATGTCCTGCTGTCCTAATGTATGTTCTGTACCAGTCTAACATGTCCTTTTGTCCTCATACATGTCATGTACCAGTCTAAAATGTCAGACTGTCTTCATACATGTCCTGTACCAGCATAACATGTCCTGTTGTCCTCATACATGTCCTGTAGCATTCTAACATGCCCTACTGTCCTCATATATGTCCTGTGCAATTGTAACACGTCCAATTGTCCTCATACATGTCCTGTAACAGCCAAACATGTATTGCTGTCCTCATACAAGTCCTTTACCAATCAAAATTGTCCTCGTGTCCTCAAACCTGTCCTGCTGTATACATACATGTCCTGCTGTCCTTATACATGTCCTGTACCAGTCTAACATGTCCTACTGTCCTCATGCATGTCCTATACCATTCAAATATGTCTTG
>NW_023618715.1:28747-31891 GCF_014905685.2 Nematolebias whitei
TTCAAATATGTCTTGCTGTCCTCATACATGTCCTGTACCAGTCTAACATGTCCTGCTCTCCTCATACATGTCCTTTACCAGTCTAACATGTCCTACTGTCCTTTATACATGTCCTTTACCAGTCTAACATGTCCTGCTGTCTTCATACATATCCTGGACCAGCCTAATATGTCCTGCTGTCCTCATACATGTCCATTACCAGTCAAAATTGTCCTTGTGACCTCATACCTGTCCTGCTGTCCTCATACATGTCCTGCTGTCCTCATATATGCCCTGTGCCAGTCTAACATGTCCTACTGTCCTTTATACATGTCCTTTACCAGTCTAACATGTCCTGCTGTCTTCATACATATCCTGGACCAGCCTAATATGTCCTGCTGTCCTCATACATGTCCATTACCAGTCAAAATTGTCCTTGTGACCTCATACCTGTCCTGCTGTCCTCATACATGTCCTGCTGTCCTCATATATGCCCTGTGCCAGTCTAACATGTTTGCTGTCTTTATACATGTCATGTGCAAGTCTAACATGCCCTGTAGTCCTCATACATGTCCTGAACCAGTCTAACATGTTCGGCGGTCCCATATATGTACTGTACCAGTGTCACATTTCGTGCTGTCCTCATACATGTCCTTTATGACCCTAAAATGTTCTGTTGTCCTCATACATGTCCTGTACCAGTCTACCATGTCCTGCTGTCCTAATGTATGTTAGGTACCAGTCTAACGTGTCCTTTTGTCCTCATACATGTCATGTACCAGTCTAAAATGTCCGACTGTCTTCATACATGTTCTGTACCAGCATAACATGTCCTGTTGTCCTCATACATGTCCTGTAGCATTCTAACATGCCCTACTGTCCTCATATATGTCCTGTGCAATTGTAACACTTCCAATTGTCCTCATACATGTCCTGTAACAGCCTAACATGTATTGCTGTCCTCATACAAGTGTAATGAACATATATCTGTCTCTGATATTATTCATAATTTAAACGGATTCTTTCATTTTTCTGGACTGAGTTCTATCGTGCATTGAATGATTAAATGTGGACGGAAACATGTTTTAATTTCTGACTCACCAACAACAGTGGGTCATTTATTTAAAAACGATTTAAACACATCACACATTTACAATAATTTGGCAAAATTGATTACAATAACAAGCGTAAATAATGAGCTTTTGCACTGAGAAGATCATACGGCCATGATTTCCTCAGCTGCAGCTTTTGAAACCAACAGACATTTCTGAAAATATCTGGATGATTTACTGGCAAGATAGAAGAGTTTTTTTTGTTTTTTTTTGTGAGCTCAGTTTAAGTGTAGAAACATTGTGAAGTGTTTCAATGAACTTATCATCATCGCTCAATTTATTTATTTATTTTTTCTCTTTTCCTCTCTTGGATCAATTTGGGCCCCACGTTTGGTGTGGGGCCTACTCCCCCCGGTCGTGCCCCCCTTTGGCGGGGGACCCCCTTGCCGCCGGTGCATTGGTGGCTCTCGGTGTCTGGGCTGGGTGGTGGGGTGCACGTCGGTCCGCCCTGGTTGCTGCCTGGTGGGGCCTGGGTACCCTGGCTCTGTCGGGGCTCTGCTGGGGGGTGGTATGGCCTCGGGGCTTGGGGCTCAGTGTCCATGGCCGGATCTACTTGGGGGGGGCATGGGTCGCTGGCCGGGCCTGTGGGCTCGTCGCTGCAGCTTCCTGGAGGCTCTGCATTGTGGTGGCTGGGGTCACCCGGTTCTTTCCTCTGCTCCTCTCTGGGGGGGTGCGGTTCTCCCTGTTGGGAGACTCTTGGGGCTCCGGGCCTGTGGGCCGCTGTGTGTCTGTGGCTCCGGTCCTCCCTATGTTGCCATTGTGTCCTGGAGGGGGCGGGTCTGTGGGCCCCCGCGTCCACTATTGGGCATTCTTTTGGAGAAATCTGGTGGTGGCGGGCGTGCTTGCGCGGGTGTTTGGATTCAGGTGCTTTGACAGATGCACGCTAGGTTGGGTAGTGGTGGAAGCTAGATGATTCCTTGTGCGATGTCGAATATTTCATGGTGATATTGTGGGTGGCATTGTGCTGTGCATGTTGTTTTGTCATGGTGGTCTCTCGTCTTATCTTCTTCTCTTTTATTATTTATTTATTCTTCTTTCTTCTCTTTCTTTAAAAAAAATTAAAAAAAAAGATAGAAGAGTTTTAAAGATGGGGAATGAAGGAGTTTAAATGGAGAGGGAAAGATGGATGACGGAATATGTCTATTATAACCAGAAACAACACGCTCCTTTGGACCCAGCTTAACCCACGGTACACTTCGCAGTTGAAGATCGACTCTTTACCTTTGCAGACGATAGTTCGGCCTCGGTGTAGAGTTCTCTTTCAACGCTTTCCAGCGTCTCCGTAAGGATAGCAGAGATCTCAGGAGTCGTGAGATCATCCCTGAACAGACTTCCTCATTGTTCAGAGCTTCCGTCGGGTAGCGCCACAGCGAGACGTCGTGGTATCGACGGACTCTGGTCATTCCATTAGAAACTTCTCTAGAACTCTGGTTCTCTCTGGAACGTTTTTCAGCTTAGTTCCCGTTGTTCTGCGTTCCTGCCTGCTTGGAACTAGGAAGTGTTGACCCTTTTAAAGAGGTCAGTTCCCGTTCCTCTGAGAACTTCCTGATTGGTTGAAACAAACCAACAGGGGTGTGGTCTTAGTGATGTAAGAGGTTATTAAAAGTCAAGGAGAAAGAGTAGATTGTTTTAAGAACAGACAGAAAGATGTTTTGAAGAAATGAGACTTTTTGGAGCCGTTTTCCTCCTATCTGTCTGAAAAAGTTAAACATGACATTTCTTTCCAGTAAACATGTTTTTGACCGAAACTTGACTTTTGACCGACTTACTCCTTCTCATTTCAGACAGAGAATCAAAAATGCATCATTACTCTTGTAACAGACATTAACTTGATTTCTACTTTGAATGAGGATTAAAAATCATTTATACTGTTTCACAGTTGATTTAAAATGAGTAGTTCACTTCAACATTTAAAATGGTTTGAACTAAACACACTTTTGATTATCAAGATATTGTAAAATAGTAATGATAATAAAAAAGAGAGTGTTCTTTCAATTGATCAGTGCAGGACACACTAAGAAAGTCTCTGGATGAACTTAATTTTGTGTTTCTG
>NW_023618715.1:31991-33145 GCF_014905685.2 Nematolebias whitei
AACATGCCCTGTTCTCCTCATAGATATCCTGTGCCAGTCTAACATGTTCTGCTGTCCTCGTATATATCGTGCCAGTCAAACATGTCCTGCTGTCCTCAAACATGTCCTTTAACAGTCAAGATTTTCCTTGTGTCCTCATACCTTTCCTGCTGTCCTCATACATGTCCTGCTGTCCTCATACATGTCCTGCTGTCCGCATACATGTCCTACTGTATTCATACATGTCCTACTGTCCTCATGCCTGTCCTGTGCCAGCATAACATGTCCTGCTGTCCTCATACATATCCTTTATGACCCTAAAATGTTCTGTTGTCCTCATACATGTCCTGTACCAGTCTACCATGTCCTGCTGTTCTAATATATGTTCTGTACCAGTCTAACATGTCCTTTTGTCCTCATACATGTCATGTACCAATCTAAAATGTCAGACTGTCTTCATACATGTCCTGTACCAGCATAACATGTCCTGTTGTCCTCATACATGTCCTGTAGCATTCTAACATGCCCTACTGTCCTCATATATGTCCTGTGCAATTGTAACACGTCCAATTGTCCTCATACATGTCCTGTAACAGCCTAACATGTATTGCTGTCCTCATAAAAGTCCTTTACCAATCAAAATTGTCCTTGTGTCCTCAAACCTGTCCTGCTGTCCTCATACATGTCCTGCTGTCCTTATACATGTCCTGTACTAGTCTAACATGTCCTACTGTACTCATGCATGTCCTATACCAGTCAAATACGTCTTGCTGTCCTCATACATGTCCTGTACCAGTCTAACCTGTCCTGCTGTCCTCATGCATGTCCTACTTTCCTCATACATGTCCTGTACCAGTCTAATGTCATTCTGTCCTCATATATGTTCTTTACCAGCCTAACATGTTATGTTGTCCTCATACATGTCCTGTACCAGTCAAACATGTCCTGCTGTCCTCATACATGTTCTTTACCATTCTAACATGTCCTGTTGTCCTAATACATGTCCTATGCCAGTCTAACATGTCCTGCTGACTTCATACATGTCATGTACAAGGCTAAGGCATGTTCTGCTGTCCTTGTACTTATCGTGTGCCAGACTAACATATTCTGCTGTACTCGTACATATCATGTGACTGTCTAACATGTCCTGCTGTATTCGTACATTTTCTGTACCA
>NW_023618715.1:33245-34635 GCF_014905685.2 Nematolebias whitei
TGTCCTGTAGTCTAACATGTCCTACTGTACTCATGCATGTCCTATACAGTCAAATATGTCTTGCTGTCCTCATACATGTCCTGTACCAGTCTAACCTGTCCTGCTGTACTCATATATGTCCTACTGTCCTCATACATGTCCTGTACCAGTGTAATGTCATTCTGTCCTCATATATGTTCTTTACCAGCCTAACATGTTATGTTGTCCTCATACATGTCCTGTACCAGTCAAACATGTCCTGCTGTCCTCATACATGTTCTTTACCATTCTAACATGTCCTGTTGTCCTAATACATGTCCTGGACCAGTCTAACATGTCCTGCTGTCTTCATACATGTCATGTACAAGGCTAAGGCATGTTCTGCTGTCCTTCTACTTATCCTGTACCAGTCTAACATGTCCTTCTGTCCTCATACATGTCCTGTGCCAATCTAACATGCCCTGTTCTCCTCATAGATGTCCTGTGCCAGTCTAACATGTCCTGCTGTCCTCATATATGTCCTGTACCAGTCTAACTTGTCCTAATTTCCTCATACATGCCCTTTACCAGTCAAACATGTCCTGTTGTCCTCATGCATTTCCTGCTGTCCTCATACATGTCCTGTGCCAGTGTAACATGTCCTATTTTCCTCATACATGTCCTTTACCAGTCAAAATTGTCCTTGTGTCCTCATACCTGTCCTGCTGACCTCATATGTGTCCTTGTGTCCTTATGTCCTTATTCATGTCCTGTACCAGTCTAACATGTCCTACTGTCCTCATGCATGTCCTATACCAGTCAAACATGTCCTGCTGTCCTCATACATGTCCTGCTGTTATCATACATGTCCTGTGCTAGTCTAACATGCACTGTTCTCCTCATACATGTCCTGTGCCAGTCTAACATGTCCTGCTATCCTCATATATGTCCTGTACCAGTCTAACATGTCCTACTTTCCTCATACATGCCCTGTTCATGTCAAACATGTCCTGTTGTCCTCATACATGTCCTGCTGTCCTTAAACATGTCCTGTACCAGTCTAACATGTCCTACTGTCCTCATGCATGTCCTATACCATTCAAATATGTATTGCTGTCCTCATACATGTCCTGTACCAGTCTAACATGTCCTGCTGTCCTCATGCATGTCCTGTGCCAGTCTAACATGTTCTGCTGTCCTCATACATGTCATTTGCGTGTCTAACATGTCTTGCTGTCCTCATACATGTTCTGTAACAGTCTAACATGTCCTGCTGTCATCATACATGTCCTGTACCATTCTCACATGTCCTACTGTCCTCATACATGTCCTTTACCAGCCTAACATGTTATGTTGACCTCAAACAGGTCCTGTACCACTCTAACATGCCCTGATGTCCTCATACATGTCCTGCTGTCCCCATACATGTCCT
>NW_023618716.1:0-2385 GCF_014905685.2 Nematolebias whitei
TTTTCTCTGCTTTCAGGAAGGCCCAGTTAGGATATCCACATTGCTCTAGAGCCTGTTTTGTATAGGATTTCTCCTTCTGCATGGCTCCTGAGCTAGTGGGGACGCTGTCTGCTCTGTGATACAGTCCTGATGACTCCTAACTTGTGCTCCAAAGGGTGATGGGAGTTGTTGTGGCTTTCTTCCACAATCGTGTTCAAAACAGCTGAGACGGTCACCTTAGTTCAAAAGATTTATTTGAAAAACAGGAGTTACAGGTATTCAGAGACAAACAATTACATTTGTAAAATATATGCATATATTTGGAGCATTAAAGAACGAACCGTCTCGGTCTGCGCTTCCCCGGAAATGCTCGCTGGGCGTGTGTTATTTTCGGATTTTATCAAAGTTTGAGAAGGCTAGCTTTCTGATTGGTTTAGACCTGATGTTACTATGGATACGGTGCTACTCTGCTCTGCCAAGGACATTAATGTCCACATTCCATAGATAAGGATTTTTATGGCTCACTGAAATCGTTTCTTTGTTTTAGCTCTGTTTCAGTTTAACTTGATTATACCTTATTGATACCAAATGATTTGAGTTAAAGTTGTTTCTTTCTATGAATAATTAATAACTATTAATTAACTAGGGTAGAGTTTTACTTATTTTAGGGTTTGGGGTATTTATAATTAATAACTATTAATTATTAACTAACTCATGTTTATGTGTTCTTAATTGATCCCTCTGGCTTATACTTGTGTTTCAGTTCAGTTGAAGTCACCCTGCCCCCACATCTAGTAAAACTCTCTTATAACTTACTGTGAAGATTAAACCTGTGTCCTATCATCTAAACTGAACCTGTATCAAACAATTGTTAAACGATTAAATGCTAATTGTTATTATCATACGGACCTGAGGGATTTTACTTAGTCGAACTATATTAAGTGTCATGAATCACGTCCCTGTGTTTAGATCTTTATCACTCTGTTCACTAGTTCTGGTTTCTCAGTCCTGTTCTAGTTTTTTCCTCTTCACTCCTTATCTACTTCTACCTGGTTCTCATGTGTGTGTATGTGGAGAACCAGTCTATCCACTCTGCATGTTGGTGAAGGCTGACTGCACTAATTGTCTGCACTGCAGTCAGCTGGCCTGATTATCTCAGACTGGCTGCACCTGTTTCTCTCCACCCTTTATAAGCAGCACCCTGTCAACTCTTCGGTGCCCGATAGTTGAACACTCTTTGTAGTTAGTAGGTATCTCGCGTTCATGCCTGTTGTCCTTGTTCCCCTCTCTTGTCCCTGTTCAAGTCCTCGCTCCTTGTCTTGCCCACCACGCTACCTGTCCCTCTTTCTGGTTGTCCTCCCCTTCTTGTTTGGCCTGATCTCTTGGTTCCTGGACCCTCCGCCTGCCTCGACCACGTCTCTTTGGATTTCCCTTTTGGATTTGATTCTGCCTCTGCTCTTGGTACCGACCCACGCCTGCACGACCACCGATCTGCCTGTCTCTCTGGTACTGCCTGACATCTGCCTCACGTTACTGGACCTAGGAAAGCCTGTCCTCCCCTCTTGGATTACGGACTCTGGCCACGCAGACAGCTGCGGCCGACTGGCGTCCTTCACCGGACTCAGCTCCTCCAGCAGCTGCAGACCCGACCACCTCAACCCTTCAGGACCCCTAAGATCATCTGAGACGGTTAGTGGCTTTTTCTGGTTGACTGTTTTCCTCGTTCTGATTACCCGCACGACCACTAACCGTTCTCTGCTTCTTAGAACTGTTCCTGCCATTAACCGACACCAGAACCAGAACCCAGACCAGCACCAAGACCAGCTGTCACTTCCTCCCTAGAAACAATAAACACTTATTATTTATCGTCATTCTGTTGTGTTGTGATCTTGGTCCAAACCCTCACGAGAGTTCCTTACAATTTTTGATAGTGACCTTTCTTACGCCTAGATGAGGCCAACCAAAATGGAAGTCAGTAACTCGCTTATTTTTACATTTGTCGTGCTCACAACGGACAGAAGGACGGAGGATATTTCCAATTCTCCACCTTCTCTCTGCAACCAGAAACAAAACCTCCACCCTGCTCGGATCTGCAACTCATTAGACATCAGAACCATCAGTCGGAGTTTAAACATCTCACTGACGGACGAATGAACTGCACTTTTTACTTCCTTAATGGTTTTTACACAATCACAGGTTGAGTTTGATGATTTTTAAAAAGTATTTTATCAAAATCTTCATCTTAAAACTTTACATTTCCAAAACAAGTTGCACATGAAAAAGTCGAACTTTGATGAGAAGAATCTTCAGAATTGTCACATTTCCTACATAAAACGCCGTGACTAGATAAACATTTATTAGGTTGTATCAAAAAGATTCTTAAAGTGTAAGTGTTAGAAACATTTG
>NW_023618716.1:2395-3134 GCF_014905685.2 Nematolebias whitei
TTATGTTGAATGAAAGAAAAACTCACTGAAAAAACTGGAAAACAGACTCGTGAAACCGGTCTGGTGTTCCTCTGAGCCCAGATCTAACTCCTGCTGAACATCTGTGGAAGGAGGACACGAGGCCGCGCGCTCAGGAGCAGCAGCTACGTGCGCTGCGTCCGTCTTTCAGACTGCACGAACATAATCTCACTGTATTTTGGTACAACGATAATAAAGATTATTCTGGTTCTGATTCTCACAAGTTCTTTTTTTGGGGGCGGCTGTGGCTGAGTGGTTAGAGCAGTCATCCTCCAGTGGGAGAGTTGGGGGTTCGATTCCACCAGCAGTCACATGTTGAAGTGTCCCTGGGCAAGACACTGAACCTCATCGCCTCCGACGTGTGTCCCATCAGTGTCTGAATGTGATAAAGCTCTGATTAGTCTGATCTACTAGAGTGATGCATGATGGGTAAATGAGGCACAGGTTGTTGTAAAGAGCTTCGAGTGTCTGGATCAGATGGAACAGCAAATATATATATATATATATATATATATATATATATATATATTTACATTTTCTTTTTGTTACTTCTGTCAGTTTCAGGTTTTCTCAGACCTTTGTGGCGTTTTCTTTAACAAAAGGCTCAAAACACGGATGTGTGCGACACATTAGGAGTCAATATGGCGGCTGTTTGTCTCAGTCCTGCTCCTGGTGTCTCTCTCAAAGATCTTCATCAGATTCAGAACCGGGCCATGGGATG
>NW_023618716.1:3234-4061 GCF_014905685.2 Nematolebias whitei
GTCTCTCTCAAAGATCTTCATCAGATTCAGAACCGGGCCATGGGATGATGATGAAGATGATGATGAAGAGGAGGAGGAGGGGGAGGAGGAGGAGGAGGAGGAGGAGGACGTGTCTGCAGCTGTCCACTGCTGGTTTTGTCCCTCAGCATGCTGAGCGTAGTGTTGGAGAAGTCCCTCAGGATGTCCACGGTCTCCCTCTGCAGCAGCAGAGACTCCTGGACAAACTCCTGCTGGCTCTCCACCAGCAGCTGGACGGACTGAGCCAGGGTCTCCAGAGACCGGGACACCGAGGTCAGGAGCATCCGGCTGGCCCGCTGCTGCTGCAGGCTCTGGGAGGCAAACTGGACTACGTGCTCCTGAGACCTGCGCTGGGACCATCCAGAGGGGAGGGGGTCCGATGGGTTGGAGGAGGAAGGAGCAGTAGAGGGAGGAGGAGGAGCAGGAGGGATGGAGGCAGAGGAGGCTGCAGGAGCAGGGCCGTTGGTTGTCACTGATGTCGAGGAGGGAGGAGGAAGGGAGAGAGAGGGGGTCACAGTGGGCATCTGTGGAGGAGGAGGCTCAGCAGAGGAGGAGGGACCAGGAGTAGGTCTGGTGGAGTACTGCGTGTGGTTCTGGTTGGTTCTGGAGTACGTGTGGACGGGCTTCATCCTCGGAAGGGAGTTGTCAGGAAGCGGGTCCAGGGAGGTGGAGGAGGGAGGAGGGGCCGCGAGGGGGAGGGAGGGAAACACAGAGTCGTCGTTTTCATCAAAGTCCATCGTTGGTTCTGAGAAACAAAAGACAGATTTTACTGATGGACATTTTTATTAAAAACACAAGAAATGCATGTC
>NW_023618716.1:4161-34479 GCF_014905685.2 Nematolebias whitei
A
Source organism: Nematolebias whitei (assembly GCF_014905685.2). Classification (NCBI taxonomy): domain Eukaryota; kingdom Metazoa; phylum Chordata; class Actinopteri; order Cyprinodontiformes; family Rivulidae; genus Nematolebias; species Nematolebias whitei. The sequence continues at coordinate 4,163 of NW_023618716.1, forward strand.
GGTTGTATCAAAAAGATTCTTAAAGTGTAAGTGTTAGAAACATTTGCTGAGTGTATGATTAAATGTTCATTCAATACTGTTAATTAAAAAAAACACATATTCACCAGATGTTTTTGCTTCTTGCAGTCTGAGAATCTGCTTGATACAACTTAGTTCCCACAAGCAACAGTATGTTTGAGGTTTAGTTTCAAATGTGAGTTTCTATCTGCCCATCTGATCAAAATGTGTCAGCCCTGCCCTCTGCTCCACAGAAATGGTGGGAGTCACCATGGCAACCAGTAACTTGGCAGAAAAGGTTCTGGTTTTATCATGATTAGAACAGTAAGCAGATATTATTAAATCTTGTGCCAAATGTTACTAATTAAAGTATAAGTAAATAAATAGATGACAGAAAGAGGTTTTAAGTCTGATTGTTACAAAAGTAATTTTTTTGTTTGTTTGTTTTGTTGTTTTATAGAAGACAGTCATGAATTTTAAATGTTTCGGAGGAGCTGAATTTCCTCCCAGCAAAATGTCCTCAACAATTTTTAATAACTTTTTTCTGAACTAAAGATAAGAAACCTGTCAATCGACTCTCTTAATCTGCTTCAGTTTAATAATTTTACAACAAAGCAGAATCACGCTTGAGTAAAGAAACTTTCCTGGACAATAAGAAAAAGCTGATTAGTAAAACAGTGACGTACGGTTCCCGTCTGTAGAATGTCACGTCGTGTGTGTGACACGTATAAATCCAGTTTCTGACGTGTGTGATGCAGGCGTTAAAACCCGATGAATAAATATTAACTTTTATTTATTTAAAGTTCTGTGCACATTTCATTCAGAGCGCAGGCTAAGGAAAGCAGCGTCAGCTTCAGCTAAATCTGCAAAGCGAAGCAGATTTAACCTTTCGCTCAGAGCTGGGCCTCTTTGAGAGCTTCTGCATTTTGACTCAAAACTCCAGCGGTTCTGGTCGGGCTCTGAATGTGAGAGCGTAAGAATCTTCCAGAGCTGCATGCTCTCTCCACTTTGTTAGAAAATGTGAATGTATTGATGGATGTTCGGGTCTGAAGTGTGAATAAAACAACGTCCCTCCGTCCACTGATTGTAGAGAATCCAGGGCCCAAAACACAACGAGCTTTCTGCAACATGAAACCCCACATCATTAAGTGAGGCAACGTGTGATCAAAGGCTTCTTACGTTTCATTTGGATGAAAGGTGAAGCTGTTTGACTTTGATCTTTGATTCCACACCGACGACGATGAGGATGATGATGCAGCGAGCAGAGCGGCCGGACGATGATTGATGTTGGCTGCAGCTGCATTAATATGAATGTTGAGACGTGCACCATCGTGATTCATGAGGAAACTCTACTTCCCCGTGCGTCCTGAAGGCTCCTCAGTCTCAGACACCAACATGATCTGAATATCTCCCAGCTTCTCCTCGGTTCAGTTCTGAATTTCTCTCGATTATTTATTTTTTAGTTCTTCTGTTCAGACCTGAGTTCATCAGTGGTGGACTTCTGGTGAAATTCTGCAGAGAAACAGACTCAGAAAGATGAAACTGTTCTACAGACAGGGCTGAAGGAAACATTCCTGACTGCAGCTGTGAGGAACGGAGGAGTTTTGAAGCAAAGTGAATCAGGGGTCTGTGGCAGGGCCGGTGCTAGCCTGTTTGGTGCCCTGGGCGAACAACTTGCTCTACATAACAGTTAAAGAAGGTCTGAAACTTTTTTTAAAGGACAATTTACCCTATTGCACTTTAAGAAACATATTTAACTGCACAACTGTCTTGTAAAGTCTTACCCTTCTTTAAATAAGTAACTCTACGCTATTATTTTTCAAACAAGAAATAGAGATTAAACTGCACAACTGCCACCTAAATATTGACACTTCTTGTCTTCCTTGATGCAAAACCACCAATAATGTCATCGTGAAATCTGCTCAGCAGTTGTATGGTTGATACTGAAAGAGCAAACGGCTAACAATTAAGACAAAAACAAATGTACTGTTTGTCCAATTAGTGAAATATTCAGAATAGGAGACACATCAACACCTCTTCCAGTTAATGGCTGTTTAACACGGTCCAAGCTACATCACAGGATCCTTGCCTTTATTAATTATAGTAGCCTAATATTACTTTCCCATGTAGTAGTTTAGTTTTAGAAGAATTTCAATCGTCAATATTTTCTGCTGAAAAACAAACATGTCGTCCTGAGCAGCTAAACGTTAACAACAGTTAGCATCTTATGTTATTAATAGTACCGTACTTTCCGCCGTATAAGTCGCATCAGTCCAAATATGTCTAATAAAGTGGGAAAATACATAAATACATCACTTCGCCGTTTAAGTCGCATCTGTTGTGCGTCACCGCTGACAACCCGGAAATGTGGGCCGATGTGCCAAAAATCAATTGGCTGCCAAATGGCAGCCGCGTGAGCGTGTACGGGAGGACTTTAACAATAATTTAACAAGATTAACACTTAAAAACAATTATTTGTTTGCTCAACAATATAGCAAAGGTGTGTCTCAGTCAAACTTTTTCTTAATAAATGCACTTTGACGGTCAAAACATGGCAAAATGAAGCGGCCGGCGGGTTTTAGCAGGTCTGGAATCAACAGATGCGCCTACGGGTAGTTGCCAAAAGCCTAGAGGGACTCTAGCGCCTCTAGTGGCCACAAATGGTAGTGTTCAATAGTTTCCATGCCAGAATGAAAGAAAGCGTCAGACGTCAGTCAAAAATTGGGTTATAAATACGAGGGGGAAACGTATATTAGTCACTTTGGTGTATAAGTCACATGACTTGCAAATTTATTCCAAATGTGTGAAAATACGGTAAACTTGTTTTACAACAGACCCATAGACTGCATAACAGAACAGCTTTCATGTTCCAAGAGATAACGCAGCTGCAGACCTTCATCTGTTGCTCGTTTCTCCTCCTCTTCTTCTTCTCTCTGTTTCCTGAACTGGGAACCTGATGGATCTGACCTGATCTGGTCCATCTTCCATGTGTGGAATTGGCACCCCGCCAACACGAGTCAGAACAACTTGGTCCTAAACTGATTCACCGTCCGTGGTGTGCAGATTCGTTTTTGTGTCATTGTTCAGCGATTTCACACAAATAAGCTGTGAACTGTTGGATCTATTCACAAAAATGTGAATGAATTGTTTTGTTTGGGAGCAGTGGAGTGATTTACTTAGTGCAGTGATTAACATGGCCCAGGTGTGACCTGTGGATCTAGACTGTGAGTTGTCTGGACCAAACACCCCCGAGCCCAACCGCAGTCCTTCCTGGGTAAGACCAGAGTCCGGAGCGGCCCAGTTCCCTGTTTTGACAGAGGGCTGGGGTGAGACACACCAGGACGAACGTGGTGTGCAACACTTGAATCAACAGCAGGTTTTTGTGCTTTTGCAACAAACTTGACAACATAAGTTATGTTTCAAAATGAATAAATCTGAATAAATTGAGCTGAGGGGAGAAAAAAAACACCGTAATGCACGTGAGCTTTTGTTTAAATAATTTGTGCCAAAAGAAACGGCAGTTATGTATCATGTTCCAGGTGGGGTGGGTGGTGTTTTTATGAGGTGGTCCTGTCATCGCATTGTCCATTTGGGACATGAAATTCTAAACATCTGCAGCCGTGAATCTCTGAGAGACGAAGCAGAGAAACACCGCGGCTCCGTCCTGTTGGTTACAAACTCAAACTGATGTGGGTTTTAGCTCCTGGTTGGATGCTGTCGGCTGCATGTAGCTGGTAACGAGCTAACGCTGATGACAGTTAAATTTAAATGACAGTTTCCACAGCATCCCGTCCCTGAAAGCATTGTGCGTGTCACCACGTCAGAGGCAGTGATTGATGGGCGCTGAGGATCGTATTAATTCTTTAAGATGTGAGCTGTCTTACTAAACCTGGACTCTTTCTGTGGAAGAATAAACGATTGAAATTAATCACTGAATGTTGTGAAAAGATGTCATCTTTACAGTTTGGGGTCTTAAACATGAAAACTAATTTCTTGTCTCCTGAGACGCCCGCACCCTTGATGAAAACCAAACCTGGAGTGTCCTGGACGTCTTGAGAGGTGCTCAGGATTCTCACTCAGACGTGCACAGATCTGTTGAAGACGGTCAAAGCAACAGTGTTTTCTCCAAACAGTCACTAAGTTGTCAAAGACGTCTCCAAGTATTCATCAATCTGTTGATCTTCATTTCTGAGGTGCAGATTAAATCATAAACTAGGTGGAGGCGTAGCGAAGTACATGACGATGGCTGTAAACACGGAGCTTATTGAAGCTGCAGCTGGAACTTCTTGTATTTACAGGATTCTTTCACCAAGCAGTCAGCAGCAGCAGCTGCAACACATCGTATCTCACCAGGCTCCTGTTGGAGCGGATGAGTCGGAGAAACATCAAAGTTCATGCTCAATGATCCAGATGAAAAAATCCAACAAAGTTCAGTCAGGTCCTCTGGACGGTTTCTTTTTGTTGAAACGTTTCGTCTTTCATCCAAAGGACTTCATCAGTCTGAGGAGCTGCAGCACCTTCACATAGTGGGTCAACCACTAGTATAAGACTGAGTTTGTTGCGACTCCTCGGACTGATGAAGTCCTTTGGATGAAAGACGAAACGTTTCAACAAAAAGAAACCGTAGTGATAGGACTGGACAATATGTCCAAAACTTTTATCACCATATATTTCTTAATTTCAGTCGATAACGATATAATTCAATATCAATATAAAAAATATAAAAACCTCAGAAAAACTACAAATAAATTAATGTTCTCCTTTTATTTGTATTTAGCCTTCAAAGAAATTTGAAATCACCGTCAAACATAAAACTCTCAACATTGTCAATAGTAATAGTTTTAACTTTCAACAACATAGTCCATGCAGCGAACGTCCCTGAAACCTGCAGTTTGTCGGCTCTTAGACAGCCGAACCACTTCCACAGCGCCGAATGAGTCTTTCCTCTCTTACCAGTGATGTCATCTGCTTCTCTTCAGTTGTGAAAGTTTGTTCTGTCACATTCTGACGGTCCTGGGCGCTCATTTTGAAGAGAAAACTTACGGCGCATTGGAGCTTAGCCTAGCCTGCTACCGCTAACTCCTTGGAGCTGTGGCGCACGTCACCGCGCACGTACGTAGTTGTGTCACCGCTTTTTCTGTTTGGGTTGAAACCGATGCAGCCGCTTCAACCAGAACAGAAAAAGAAATGTCAGTGAAACGCTGTAATCATATAGAAATATTGAAAATGTGCTTAAAACTCATATCACCGTTACTGAATGAAAGTACATCGTGATATGTATCGATATCGAATTATTGTCCAGCCCTACGTCCTGAGGACCTGACTGAACTTTGTTGGAAAGTTGGAGAAACAACATCGCTGAGAAAAAAAGAGCAAATTCTCACTTTGAATCACTCTAAACTAAACGTTTTCACCAACTCGATCCGCCATTTGCAGTTACCGGTGTTGGAACTCGAGGAGCGGCTGGACCTATTTTAAAGATTTTAAAAACAATAAATAATGACAACGCGGTGGTCTAACGCTGAAGTGCAGGCGTTTTGTGTGTTTGGTGGGAGCTCCGCCGGTCCCCAACTCTCCACCGGAGCCCAACTCTCCACCGGTCCCCAACTCTCCACCGGTCCCCAACTCTCCACCGGTCCCCAACTCTCCACCGGTCCCCAACTCTCCGCCAGTCCCCAACTCTCCGCCGGTCCCCAACTCTCCGCCGGTCCCCAACTCTCCACCAGAGCCCAACTCTCCGCCGGTCCCCAACTCTCCGCCGGTCCCCAACTCTCCACCGGTCCCCAACTCTCCACCAGAGCCCAACTCTCCACCGGTCCCCAACTCTCCACCGGTCCCCAACTCTCCACCGGTCCCCAACTCTCCACCGGAGCCCCCTCAGGCCGTGCAGGGCGTCATGTCCCCGGCTCTGAGCTCCGCTGGTCACTGCAGAAGATCCTCCGTGCTGCCAACTCGGGGCTCGGGCTCTGGACCCCGGCCTTGCGTGCTCCGCTGGTCACCACGGAGGATCATACGAGCTGCTGACTCGCAGAAGGCCGTTGCCCGGACCCCGGCCTTGCGTGATCATGAAGGCCGAACCCCGTGCGTCCCCCTGACCAATCAGTGACCGCCAGCGTTCTGACGTCATGTTTTGGTGCCATCTCGGCTCGATTGGTACCCCAGAGAAGAAGGGACCAAAGAAGGTGCTGTTCCATGAAAAAGTGACAGTGGAAAAGGCCCATAACAGGGAACAAAACAAGAGAAGCTCATAAATAATCAAAACTAACACACAGATATGACACGTATATAAAGAACACGTATTCAGAGTTCAGACTTCAGAGCTGGTATTCAGGGCGGCGCTGTTGAGCCACATTTTCATCCAATAACACCCATTTTATCCCTCTTGACATGTGTGCAACATCTCACACTTCTTTTTGCATGTTTATGTCTCAGAGAAGACCCTTATTTTGGAAAATCTGGAATAAATCTCTGCATTAGCAAAAGCCTTGACAGCCTTCAGTGGTGGAACCTCATTAGGTTTACACAAGAGTCGAACTCGAGACCAGAACATTTAAAGTTAAATGAGAAAGCTGTTGATCTGTTCCATGTTTACAACTGCCAAGTCTGGTTTGTAAAGTTTGAAAACTACATTCTGACTGAAACTAATGTAAAAGCAACTAAAAAGAACAGAAGAGCACGTGTTTAGATGAAAACTTGAAGCAGAGGTTTGAAGCAGCTGCATTAGTATGGAGCTGAGGCCGAGTCCGTTTTAGTATGGATGAGTCCAACTCTGACATCTTCAACTCGTGCATCATCATCATCATTTGGCCTCGAGGAAGTCGCTTATTATTGATTTAATGTCATTTTAAATGCATCAGCAGAGCAGCTGTAAAGGAGGGAGCAGAACGGGCTGATGAGGATGAGGAGGATGATGAGGGTGGTGATAGTTGTGGTGCAGGACTGGAAAGCTCAGCTTCTCACTCCTGCAGGGAGAAACATCATCATCAATTTAGAGAGGAGGAAAATGACTCCTGAACTCTGTGGAAATCATTTATTTAATCATAATCAGGTTAAAATCAAAGCTTATTATCAGACGTAACATAAATGGAAGTAGTGCGTCATAATCAACTTATAAAACAGTAAAAACGCCAAAATAAGCTTTTAAACCCTCACTGACTGAATTTTGTTTTATTTCTTGATCTTCTGCAACAATTAGTTTAAAGTTCATCTTGTGTGAAACACCAACACTCTGAGTAGCCACGATAAATACTCTTATTTTGAAATCTGATCAGACACAGCTGCTTATCTGGAAGTGGTTTTAATGTTTTGGCTCATCCATGTGTGGATGTTTTTATATGAAATACCCATGTGTTTGTTTAAATTTGGTTTGATTTTAGCAATAAAAATAGTCTAACTTTAACCTGAAGATCAAGTAAGATTTGTTAAAAGATGTATATATTTATTTATTTATAATGACCAGTAATAAAATTATTGTTTAAACTATTCTTAAAAGTATTAATCCATTTCTTCATTTAAACAAAGCACCTATATTTTCTGTTTATTTAATATTTAATCTCAAAACGACTTTTTTTTGTTGTAATTTTTACTTCACATTTGAATTTTGTTTCTCTTTTCTCTACATTTTGACTTTAATTTGTTCATTCATCAATAAAAGTCTTATTTTTTATTCTTCCTCGGTCACGATCAGTGGTTTTTTATGTTTAAATTTCTGTTTTGGGATCATTTTTGTTTCGTTTCGTGCTCAGTTTGTTTCCTGTCGTTCTTCGTATTCGCTCGGGCAGCTCGTGCTCCTCATGCCCCGCCCACTTACACCTGTTCTCTGTTGCCATTAGTCCAACTGTCCGAGTCCCAGTCCCAGCCTCTTTATTCTCTCAGCCTTCATTCCTCTGCAGTCTGACATGTTGGTTCTTTACCCAGTTTTTCATTATTAAATTTATTTATTTTTATATTTTCATATTGTCTGCATTCTTGGGTCCAACTCGACCACGACATCCCCACAATGTTAAGATATGATAAAAGTGTAACAAAAAAAACAGTCCAATTTGGAAAAAGCTCATTTCTGTAATTAGAGACACAAATGCAGAATTGAAGGGCTGCACATCGTTCGCAGCTTGTTTAACAAATCACGTCATGAAGCAATTAATGGATTCATATACAATTTATTTTGTTTTGTAGTCAGCTCAATTAAAAATGGCCGCCACACCTAATCGATCTTAGCCATAAAGAAAGTTTAGACTATTTGACAAATACTGAGCTAACGTTTGGTGTGGGTGCTAACCAACAGACATGATCATGGCAGCAGGCAGTAATAAACGCACAGACCGAAGCAAACGATTCAAACCAGGAAGTTGAATTGTGTTTTCTTCAGTCCACATCGTGAGATGAAGTACCGTTCAGGTCTTTATAAACTCCCAGCTGTGAAGTATTCCGGTTTATATCTCTGGTGTTTCGGAGTGAATCCTCTCTGTGGTGCATCATATTCAGTGGTGTGCACAAACACCACCTTCCCTCTCAGTCAGAGTTTAGTTCTGTTGATGAACTGGATTGATGCTCGCTGCAGGAAGTCAATCAGCAGAAGAAGTGTGACAGTTTACAAACACCACGGGTTCACCTCCTGTTTGTCATCCGCAGGGCAAGCTGCTTAAACCTATCTTCTGATCAGTCACATAAATCACAAACTCTGGGGAGAAGACAGACCAAGAGATGGATGTGATTTGTCCTTTCCTGCTTGCCGTCCCTCGGTCTTCAAAGCTAATCTAGTTTGTCCTTTCTGCTGTTTTCCCTCCGTTCTCCTCCAGCCAGGGCCTTCTTCCTGTCTCAGCATCGTCTGTGTGTTCATTGCTGCATTTTTGTGTTTGAATGTGAAACTCTTCTCAAAATTTGAAGCACAACATCCCCACCAGCTGGCTGGAAATGGAAACCTCTGCCCAAACTGGGATAATCAAAGTTTATATAAAGGACAAATGGAGTCATTGTCTCCCTCGTAATCCTCCTCATGGGCCTGATGCTCTGCAAAAACTGCTGCTGATGGAGGGAAACAAGTCTGTAGTGCTCAGATAGTCACATCAGATATAAACTTCTGCTCAGGCAAGAAAAAAGTACAATAAATACAGCGTCAGGGAATAAAGAAATTTATCACCCTGTGTTCTAGTTAGGAAGACTGACCCAACGTTTAAACCTTGTACTGACTATCAGAAAGTAAACAGCATCACTAAAGCAGATCTGTTCCTTCTTCCCAGGATGGAAGACTGCACAGACCAAGTTGGGTCAGCACAGTATGTTAGTAGTAAATTTGATCTTCTAAAGGGGTATTGGCAAGTGCCTTTGACCAAAAGAGCCCGTGAAATAGCTGCGTTCATAACTCCATCTGGTTTGCACTCATACACAGTAATGCCCTTTGGTTTGAGGAATGCCCCCGCCACTTTTCAGCGACTAACGAATATGGTCGTGTCAGGCCTGGAAGGGTGTGCTGTGTACCTTGATGATGTGGTCATTTACTCAGATTCTTGGGAGGAGCATGTCCAGCGAATAAAAGCCTTGTTTGATAGACTGGTGTGGGCCAGGTTGGCTATTAATTTGGCAAAGAGTGAGTTTGCCAAAGCAACCGTGACTTACCTGGGTAAAATTGCTGGTCAGGGTTTTGTTCGGCCAGTGGAAGCAAAGGTGATGGCTGTGAGGCAGTTCCCACAGCCAACCACCAAAAAGGAACTAATGCATTTCCTAGGAGTGATCGGGTACTACCGTGCTTTTTGTAAAAACTTCTCAGTGATAGTGACTCCGTTGACCAACTGATTAAAAGCCCAGGCTGAGTTTGTCTGGTCCACCCAGTGCCAAGAAGCATTTGAGCAGTTAAGGTTCTTTTATGTTCAGCTCCTGTGTTGAAAACACCATGTTTTGGTCAACCTTTCAAATTACAGGTAGATGCTAGTCAGATAGGGGTTGGGGCTGTATTATTGCAGGAAAATGATGAGGGAGTTGAGTGTCCAGTCAGTTTCTTCTCCCGTAAATTTGAAAAATATCAGCAAAATTACTCGGTTATAGAAAAAGAGGCATCGGGTCTCATTTGGGCGTTGCAGCACTTTGAAATCTGTGTCGGCTCTGGGTTGACTCCCCTGATGATCTTTACAGACTTTAACCCACTCACGTTCCTAAAGTCTCTGCAGAACCCCAACCAACACCGTATGCTTTGTTTTTACAACCTTACCACCTTGGCTTTAGACACATGACTGGTAAAGATAAAGTTATTGCAGATGTCCTGATGCATGCTCAATAATCCAGGTTGAAAAATCTAAAAAAAAGTACATACATACATACATACATAATGGACTTAGCCAGACCTGGTTATAGTTACCAGTTTGACCGAGGGTTGAGCAAGATGTCCAAGAAAATAAAGAATTGTTCCGTGTTTGAAACAAACAAAAAACGTTCCTAATAAAAGTAAAGGAGCACATGTTGATCCATGTTTTAGGATCCAGTACCAATCTATTAATAGATGACAAGTGAAACACGTGAGAAGGTCATTTATATTAGAGCTAAAGTCTTGTTGAACAAAAATAAATCTGAGTTAATCGAAGACACTAATAATTGTGTTTGAGCTGCTTTTTGTCTGTTAGTTTGGACAGGAACTTTAAATTATGTGTCAGCACAAACTAAATAAATTACATTTTGTTAAACTACAGCATGAACGCTGAACGACTGCTGAACTTTGCAGGAGCTGAAATTGAGTTGTTGAAGGTGAAAGAAGTAAAACATTAGCTCAAAGCAGCCAAAATGCTAACTAAAAACAATATATAGTGGCTAACAGCTTAAGGTAACAAATATCTAACTAAAAGAAACAAAACAATGGCATTTTGTCTTGTCTAACATGAGTCTGTTAGGCGGTGGGGCGGCGGTGGCTCAGTGGTTAGAGCAGTCGTCCTCCAATGGGAGAGTTGAGGGTTTGATTCCACCAGCAGTCACATGCTGATGTGTCCCTTCTGTCTATGAATGTGATAAAGTTTTATTCTTTGTATAGATCTAGTATAGAGCTGTATGAATAACGAGGCACAGATTGTTGTAAAGAGCTTTGAGCATCTCGATAAGATAGAAGCGTGTTATATTAGTGCAGCCCGTTTAGTCTGGAACAGAGTCTGCAACCTTTGTGATAAAAAGAGACATTTTTGCCACTTTGCTTCCTAATTATTACTTTGTACGTCTGGAGCCACAAAACCAGCTGCAACTGGGCCTGGTCAACTGGTGGCCCGCGGACCACTACAAGTCTGTTGGAGACGGCTTATCTGGCCAGTGGGGGTGGTATTATAAAACGAAAAATGTCTATTATTAACATTTGTTGATGTTGTTACATTTTAATGCAAACAAAAAGACCAGATTCGTGTAAAGAAAGAAAAAATATTGTTTTTAACAGTTTTATAAAAATTAAGTTACTGAACTCTGCAGGCTGATGCGAGTTCTCTTCATTGTTGAAGGATTAAGTATCTGACTTAAAGCATAAAGTTAAAGACAGTATAGTTTGTTGGATATTTAATTACATGTTTAACGAAAAAAGAATACTTGCATTTACTTTATTTTTATTATTCTTAGCGTCATCAAATATTCCTTGGCAGCAGCTTGTCTTCAAGATATTCCAAAACTTTCTGCTGGTTTTGAGAGAACCATCACGCCGTGAGACTGGAAGTGTGGCTAACAAACTGCTAGCATGATGTCGTCCACAAGTTTTATGTCTCGTATTTGTACAAATATTTGAAAATGACAACATCTGGTAAAACTAGACATTTTCATTGTTGGTAATAATTAAAATAAAACTGTTTTATTTTAGTTTGGGTCAAAGGCTGAACGAGCCTCTGCAGAGGTTCCAAAGAGCCACGTGTGGCCCCAGAGCCGCAGGTTGCAGACCTCTGGGCAGAAAGATGTTTAGCTGTTTGATGACATCACTGTTTGTAGAAACAGCGTCTCACAGCTAAATATTATCGAGACATAAAGTCCCTTCCTTTGCACCGCTCCACCCACTCAGTTTCTTATTTCCTGTTCTGAAACTCCACCCAACTCTGAGTCGTTCCACCCAATATTTTACCGCCCAGACTCGACCTGTGACCCGACAGCTTGGTTCTGAAACCACCCAGCAGTTTTCAGTGTGTACGTTAATGTGTGTGAGCAGAAATGAAACGTTGAAAAGGTTCACGCAGGTTGATATGAACCTCACAAAGACTAATCTCGTGAATAGATGATTAAAAATCAATCTAATTCAACAGATTTGGTTAATTGAACCAAATAAACCTGCTGTTAAAAAAACTTTGAACTAAAACTGTGAAAATGTTGACTTTAATTAATTTTCTGTGAAGTTTTGATTTAGTCTTTCCTGTCTGTTTGGATCAAAATAAATAATTATCTGTAGCCGACAGAGAAATAAATAAACCAAGCACGAGTGGCGATGATGTCATCAGTGTCTGCTGTTCCTTCAGAGTTAATGTCAGTCCAGTCAACATGGAAATGATCTCCATCGAGTCATTATCAACTTTTAGGCAGCACAGAACACGTTCTGCTCGTTTTACAGGCACCGCATGGACACATCTGCATTAATAATGAAAAATGAGGCATAAATTAACAAACCTGATGATGGAAACCAGGTTGACAGCAGGTAAATGTGTGAAAAATAGACCAGGAGAGGTTAGATGAATGGAAAGCAGCATCTCAGAGTCAGCACAGGGGGAGGACGGGGTGGAAGAGATTTTCAGAGATGGATGAATGAATAATTTTATAAAGATGAAAAGAAAGAAACCGACGGATGGACAGAAGGAGCGGCTCAGACGGGGAGAGGAGAGTGATGATGAGGAGTGAGAGGATGGAGGGGACGGCCGGTGAGTCGGAGGAAACAGCTGAAAGGAGTTCAGCAGAGGAACGATGGGACGATGCGAGCAGGAAGATAAGTGCAGGGCTGGATGGAAAAAAGTGATGCAACTGAAATGAGAAGCACTTTCATTTAAGAAGCGAGTGATCAAAAGAGAGGAGTTGGAGAAGTGCTCGGAGTCAGAAAAGAAGCTGCTTTGCATTTTTCTCACGCCAAGCTGACCTGACTGAACAAATGAATTCTGCTCTCCGAGCAGCAGCAGCGTTGCTCTGAGGTCCAACATCTTTCTGCGTCTGAACTCAGCTGAGCTCTCCTGAAAGGTCTCATCAGTCGGCGCACGTTACCGCTGATAATTGATGTGGCTGTAAACAAACGATGAGCTGCCTCCTCGCTCTTTGAATGTGCGTGCAGCGTGATTGAACACGTTCACCGCTGCGCACCAGCGTCAACCCTTTCATTCAGCTGGAAGGGCTCCGAAGAAAACGTGCAACACAGCTTTTGTTTTTAGGTTTTAACAAATGTTTAATCTTAAATAATTCACATTTGTATCAGTCAACAAGCTTTCACAAAGTCATGCACTTATTTTCAAGGGGGTCTGTTATATTTATGTAGATATATACTTTATTATTCCCTGGTGGGGGGGGCATCAGTAGCATTTTCTAATTATACAGAAAAAAATACACATGAAGTAATCAAAAAAAGAAGCAGAATACACAAATTTAAAAAAGACAAAAATGCACAAGGTGGTAGGGAGTCCTACATTCATGATTAACCTGTATACAAACATACACACACATATACATACAGTACATATATATGCATATTTACATATGTATATGTATATATACATTTTTCATTCAACCTTTATTTCTACAGGTAAATCCCATTGAGCCTCGAGGACTCATTTACAAGAGAGACCTGATTTAACAAAGAAAGATGACAACAAAGGACAATTATAAAAAGGCATACAGATATTTTATTTTTATTTTTACAAATAAGATGGTAACATACATACATACATGTACATGAGTGTCCGGGGTGCTGCAGATTTACACGGCTCTATTTTTATTGAATGGGGAGGAGTTGAACATTCTGACGGCTGAGGGACAAAATACTTCCTGAATCTGTCCATGGAGCAGGGATGGGACTTTATTTTGAAATCCAAACATTCTTCAATTTGTCTTCTGGGATTTGTGTTTGTTTGTTTTCATTTTAAAACCTGAATTTTGTAGAAACGCAGTGATTGAAAATATACAGGGGGGGTGCAGCCATGATGGAAGAATATAAGAAAGAATAAACCAGAAACTAAAGAGCTTGTCATGGTGGTTTCTCCATTCTTCTAGGGAACAGAGCACCTGCTTTGATTGTTATCATCCCCATGGGTGGCGTTCAGACTGTCCCTCCTGTACCTCCTAGCAGGTTCTGATCACTGATAATAGGGTCAGGGGGTTAGGTTAAGAGTCAAGAGTCTGGGGTTAAGTTTAGGGCAGTACTCTGGGTCAGGTGTAAGGTTAGGTTTAGTAAAAGGGTTAAATAAAACTAAAAACAACAAACTTCTGGTTTTACACGCGTGCAAAGCTGCATATTATCAGTGATAACAACGTACCTTTAAACCTACTAGGAGGTAGGAGCGAGAGTGATAACAACTAATAATAACTGTCATTTAACGGACTGATCACATTCAAAGCCGCTGAGCAGAGGGGAAGGTGGTAAACCCTCCAACTGTTGTGTAAATGTACGTTAAAGGCTTAAAACACGAGTCCAGTCACATAAAGTCCAACTTTCTGTGACCCGTTTCAACTTGGAACATTTCTGCTGTGAAGACTGAGACGTGGAGCTGCTTTCAACTACATCCTCTTGTTGTTCATGACCTGCTTTGACTTCTCTACTGTGTCCACCCAGCAGAAACACGCTCCAGGTCTCAGATGAGTGTTTTGATTCTGCCTCAGACTCGTGCGCTCGCTCACCATCCGGCTCCGTTTGACTTTATCCTCAGCAGGACGGTGAATCCTCTCCACCGTTCTCAGCGAGCTGACCTCGTTCCTCTCCGTCTCTCTGCCACCGCCTGCTCTCTATTCAGCGTTTCAGTTTGAATACTTCAGGGCTGTAAATAGGAATTTATTTCGTCCTGCTGTCGTCTGCCATCAATCTGCCGCCGGTCGCTCATCGTCTCTGTGAAACTTTTCAGAGCGCACGGGGGATTTTCTTTGCATATATCATTCCGTCTTGCGCTCTCCTTTTCTTCTCATGTGAATTTATTCCAGGCCATGCTGAGCGAAACTTATCAACTGCATGGAGAGAATTAATGTGATCCTTCGCTCAATCCGCAGAGAAAGTTGAACATTTACTGTATTTTTCAGCCTATAAGTCATTTGTATATAAGTCAGTAAGCAACGTATTTATGTTTTTTCCATATTTATAAACCAATTTTGGCTGAGAACTGACCATTTTCATTCATTCTGACTGAAAATATTGAACACTACCATTTTCAGCTGCTAGATGGCACTTGCGTAGTATGGCACGCTGTTATGTCATGTAATATAATAGGTAAAAGTGACTATTAATGACACAATGGGTCTTAGTCCAGCTCGCCCGGAGCAATCGTCAAATCATCTTCATTTCTCTGCACCGCCCCGGTGAAATGCAGCTAATTTGACCGTTGAAGTGCATTTATTAAGTAAAAGTTCAACTGACACACCTTTACTTTAAAGTCAAGCAAACAAATAATTGTTTTAGGTGTTTATCTTGTTAAATTTCAAAGAAATGCACAGCGAGCCGTCCCTCTGCGCGCTCCTGCTTCTGCTAATCAGGTTTTGAAATGCAGCTGATTTGACGGTCAAAGTGCATTTATTAAGTCAAAGTTAGACTGAGACACAACTTTACTGTAGTTCTGAGCAAAGAAATAATTGTTTTTAAATGTTAAATTCTTGTTAAAGCCCTCCCGTGCACGCTCCCGCCAGCCGATTGATTTTGGCACAACACCGGCCACATTTCCAGGTTGTCAGCGGTGATGCGTAGTAGATTTCATTCACTCAACCTTTATTTAAACAGGTCAATAAAGATGCGACGTATACAGCGAAGCGACATATTTATGGATTTTTCCACTTTATTGGACATTTTTGGACTGATGCGACTTATAGGGCAGACAATATGGTACGTGCTCACAGAAACCAGGATCTCCTAGAATAAGACACCCATAATGAGTTAGCTTCTTTAAATTGTAATAGTTACAGAGCTCTGCTGGAGACGTGCTGTTTACATGTTGGATGTCTCAGCAGACAGAAACACGAGCGTTCTTTAATTTACCATCACTCTGCTCTGCCTCTCCTCACATTTCTTCTTTTAATCTGCCCTCCTGTCCTCTGAGACATTTATTATAAAAGCTGTTCCCTGAAAGTTTCTGTAGAAACGTTGTGGAGCTGAGAAAAGTTTCCAAAGGCTTTAAAAACGTCCAGAAGTCATCTTCATATTTACAGCGGCTTCGGCGGGAGCTGGAGGGAACGAGTTCATCTTTAAATCAACCCAACAAGCAGAGTTTACAGTTTGAAGCAGAAGTTCTTCAAAGTTGCTTCACTTCACGTTAAACCAGTTTAATTCAGTTTATTTACACACGGAAGAAAAAACTATTCCAAATCATAAATCTAATCCAATTATTGCCATTTTATTTCCTAATATATACAAAAACATTCACATTCATGATCAAATGAAATTACTAACAGTTTTCTACGTAAGGAAACCAACAGACTGAGACGAACCTTCTCTTCGTTAGTTTCCATCCTGAGCTGCACGAGGGCAACAGGAGGAAACAACTCCTTTAACTAGGAAGAACCCTCCAGCAGAACCAGAACCAGGCTCAGGGGTTTGAAACGACAGGAAGAAGACTGACAGACAGGAAGTGGTCCACGTGGAGTTTCTATAGTCCACTGTCTATGGCAAGAAAAACAAAGAAAATACATGTTGACAGCAATAATTTCATGAGTGGAAAAACTAAAGACAGCACCAGAGTAAGGGGTTCCTCCAGCAGTGTACGCCTTTAGCAGCAGAACTAAGGGAGAGCTCAGGAAACCCAAGCCAACCCCAACTATAGGATTTATCAAACAGCAAAGACTTAAGCCCAGTCTTAAAACTGGACAAGCCTCACGGACAGAAACTGGAAGTTGGTTCCACAAGACAGGAGCCTGAGAACTGAAAGATCTTCGTCCCGTTCTGCTTTTTGAAACTCTAGGAACCACAAGTAAACCTGCAGTCTGAGAGCGAAGTGCTCTCTTACATAAAACAGTTTAATCTGCATTATAATCTGGAGCTTTGATGTTGAGAGGTTTGGATGTTTTGAAGGAAGACTGGATTTGACAGGGAGCCAGTGGAGAGAAGCTAAAACTGGAGAGATATGATCTCTCCCAGTAACTCCAGTTAAGACTCTGGCAGCAGCATTTTGGATCAACTGAAGACGTTTTAAAGAAGTATTTGGACACACAGATAATAAACCATTGCAATAGTCCAGTCTAGACGTGACAAATGCATGGACCAGTTCTTCTGCATCATTTTTAGATCAGATGTTTCAATTTTGTTTCATATTTTTATGACTTGTGTTAATTTTCTTCTCGTTCTGTTGTGATCTTTGGGTGTAGGCACGGCACCTTTCACTGCGCATCATATCATGAGTGGTTGTGACATGTCTTGGATGTTTCCAAGTTTAGGATGTTGTTCAGGTGGAGGAAAGCTGTGCTGGTAACATTTTTCATATGTGGCTTGAACGTATCTGATCAAAAACAACGCCACGGTTCTTTATGTTAGAACTGGAGCCCCATTAAAGTCATCCAGAGGAAGTGATGGAAGTGAAAAAAGGCAAAGTGTGTTCCTAAGTTGCTCCGGTCCACATACCAGAACCTTTGCCTTGTCTGAGTTTAAAAGCAGGACATGAAGACTTCCTGGTTGATGTTTTTGACCTTAAGCTTTTGTTTCTGTCTCTCAGCAGATGAACAGTCATGGACACCGTCTCCTCGTTGCTCTGTCCTCTCCTCGTCCTCCTCTCCTGCCTCCCCCCCTGCGTCTCCAACATGCTGTGTCCGAAGCGCTGCACCTGCCAGAATTTGCTGCCGTCCTACACGGTGCTGTGCGCCAAGACGGGCCTCCTCTTCGTGCCGCCCAACATCGACCGGCAGACGGCCGAGCTCCGGCTGATGGACAACTTCATCACCACGCTGAGGCACCGGGACTTCGCCAACATGTCCAGCCTGGTCAGTGTCTCTGAGCACCTTCAGGCTCAGTGCGAGCCACACAAGCAGAACGCGCTGCCAAGCAATTTGACAAGGATTTAGTGCAGCCGTGGTTCAGTTCGATTGGTCTCTGAGCTGCCTTTCATGGCTGCCTGCAGGCTCGTCAGCAATTATTACCTTGTTGTGTAATTCTGTGTTGCTCAAAACACTTTGCCCTCATGACTCAGTGTCATTATTCATGATGAGTTAAGGCTGCGGGTCACTGAAGTGTCCCGTAAAACACTGACACAGTCTGTCACTCGTGTAACGGTTACAGGACATGGCTGGATTTTTTTCAGCTTCTGTAGAATTGTTAAGTCCGATTGGATGAAACTTGTTGGAGACAGGAAAAGCTTAACGTAGCATGAGCTAGCTCTCTAACTGGTCCATATTTCTCTCGGATCACACCAAGTACAAAATAAAATCAGTTCTTCCTCCCAATGAAACAACCTCACGATGATACAAGAAACCCCTGTGTGTGTTTAAACTCTGTTGGAGCAGAATATTTAACATGTAAGACACTAACGCTTCAAGATTTTAGGTCAATCTGAGCTACAACCAACTTCCTGCGGGAGGAGTTCATTGAACCAGAACAATGGTTCTGGTCCAGTCCGTTTGCTGAACTGAAGATGCATATTTGAAGAGGTGGTGTCTTCATACTTCTCCTACTCTATAATGGTTTGGTCAGTTTGTACCCATCCTTATGTCGGTACAAGAAGGAGTCCCCTGCACTGGTTCTCTTTGTACCCACCTTCTTCTCCTAAAACTCTGAACACACTACTCCAGATGTTAATATGTGAATACTGATGTAGCTCATCGTCCTGGTTTCATTAAAGAGTTGTTCTAGATGCTGATGGCTGTTGGCAGGAAGGATCTCCTGCAGTGGATCTGAAGAAGCCTCTGACTGAAGACACTCTGTTGTTGTATGACAGTCTGATGAAGAGGATGCTGAGGGTTGTCTATAATGTTCTTCATTTGATGAAGAATCCTTCTTTGAACAATCATCTCCAGAGGTTCTCGAGGAGTCCCCAGAACTGAGCCAGCCTTCTTTATGAGCTTGTTGATCTTTTTGAAGTCACTTGCTCTGGTGCTGCTCCCCCAGCAGATGATGCAGAAGAGACAGCGCTCTCTACAACAGACTTATAGAAAATATGCAGCATCTTGCTGCAAACGTTGAAGGACTTCAGCTTCCTCAAGAAGTACAGTCTGCTCTGTTCTTTCTTGTAGACGCTTCACTGTTGCATTTCCAGTCCAGTCTGTTGTCCAGGTGAACCCCAAGGTATTTATACTTCTCCACCACCTCCACTTCTTCTCCCATGATGAAAATAGGGTTGGACCTGTTCCTGTTTCTCCTGAAATCTACAATCATCTCCTTTGTTTTGTTCACGTTCAAGATGAGATGATTGTTTCCACACCATGCCACAAAGAGGTCCACCAGTTCCCTGTACTCAGCTTCTTGTCCATCTCTGATAAGGTCATCTGAATATTTCTGCGGATGACAGGAGTCTGTTTTGTACTGGAAATCTGAGGTAGGCCTGTCGCGATAAACAATAAATCAATTAATCGCATGATAAATGAAAATTATCGACCTCGTTTTCATTCATCAGCTTCATCGTTTCTTCATGTCTCTTTCTACTGAAGACACTGGATGAAAAAAGACTCAACTCCGGTGTTCTTCATTGACCCCTCCCTTTCTCTTTTCTCTTTAAAATCCATTTTAACGAAACAAAAATCAAGTTTTTGGATCATTAAAAGCAGCTAAGCTACGAGCTAAGCTAACAAGCTGATCTCAGGGAAAAAACTTCATCTTGTCGAAGCTCCAAATTCTCGGTTGAAACTTGTGCCTTTGTCTAAAAAATTGTTTTTCTCTGCAAAAAGAAGCTGAGAACTCGTTTATTGATTTTTATTAAAAGCTTTGTGTGAAAAATGCTAAAGAGCTCAAACCACACCGAGTGTCCGCCATTTTGAGAACCGAAGAGAGACAGCCCATGTCACGTCAAGGGACCTCCCTCCCATTTTCCTTAAAGAGACACGCTGCTCACTTCCTCACTATCCACCCTTCAGTTCAAACAGCCTTATACTCCCATCGAGTGGTCAAAAAAGGTACTACACACAAAATTAACCAACATTTCTGCTTAAAATTGACAATAATTACTAATTATTGTCAAATTTCAAACAATATTATCGTTTATCGCAATAATTTCTGAGACAATCACCCAACAAAATTTGTTATCATGACAGGCGTAATCTGAGGTGTACAGAGTGAAAATGAATGGTGAGAGTACAGTCCCCTGTGGTGCTCCGGAGCTACTGACCACCTGGTTAGACACACAACCCTTCAGTCTCACAAACTGTTGTTTGTTTGTCAGGTAGTCTTTAATGAAATGTATGTATTTTATGAAATATTTACATGTATTTACAAATATTTTACTCAAATATACTGACATCATCTTTGATGTGTACTTCAGCGTACAGTTTGGGCTTCTTAAAATAAACTAGGCTTTTAACGACTACTTTTCTAGTTAGCATTTAGGTAACCATTAGCTATCTTTAGTTACTATTCAGTCCTGTGGAGCCAAAAAAGTAGGAGCCAGTTGTTTTTGTGAAGCTGACAGCGATGTCAGGTTCCTGAGGAGATGCAGTCAGACTGAAAAACCAGTGATCGTCTTCAAATCGTCCTCTGGAAGCTGCATGAACGGTTGTTTGTAAAGACACAAAGTAACTTCTGTTAATCAGCTGGTGGATGCTTTAAACCAGTTCAGAGAAAACTTTTAGTTTTACAGCCAAATGTCACACCTCCAGACATGAACGGCAGCATTTTCACAGCTTGAATAAATTACCAACAAGTTACAAGATGTCAAAAGAAAATGTGTTTTACTTAATTAAACATCATTGTGTCTTTTTGCTCCTGTGACAATAAATAACCTGTCATGACCTTTAGAAAGCTACAGTTTGATTTTAACTGAGAGCAGTTGAAGTTTTTCTCCTCTGTGGTTGGGTCATTAATCAGATAGTAACACCTATAGGTTTGAGCAGAATTTAAATATTTGTCACCTAAAAGGCATTTTGGGGAAATTCAGCCTATTGCTAGTCTGCGGATAAAGAAAAGGTTTGAAATAAAGATAAAACCAACATAGATGATGAAGTTCTCCCAGGTTCAGTCTAATGATGCGTTTCACTCTGAAGTGACAAAAGTTTTCTGGGCTTTCAGAAACATGTTAGTGTAAAAACACGAGAAATTAAAGTCAACATTTTGGCTAAAGGAACATCTGCTCCTCGTGATTCACGTTCACTCTAAAATCCCTGATATCATCTAAATTTGACAAATTATTTCCACCGTGCTCATGTGAGAGATGCCAGGAAGCTTCACGGCACACATCTCAACAAGAAACCCGCGAAGGAAATGATATTTAATCACCAAACAGCGACGCTTGACGCAGCTCGAGGCTCCTTTAGTTGGTGAAAACACGTCTCCTATCCGGTACGATGGCAGCGGAGATGTTTGCTCACACTCGGGGAGCCTTTAGAAATGAGGTTTTAATCTCTCAGCGGTGACAGATGTCCCCGGTGACGGTGGAGCGTTTCCAAACAAACGTGCGGCAGCTCGTTGACCTTTTCTCGGGCGTTAAAATGTTTTTGTGTACAGTGGAAGTATTTAGCTGCATACAGACTCCTCGCTGCAGTACTGCGTTGTCGAACAGTTCTGGTAATGAAAAACAGATTTATCAATATTTTTACCTTTATTTTCAAGGCTTGTCTCATACACAGCGCTCGTAAATCAATTACATACAGCGTCCTTATAAATAAAGGGGAGAAACAAGAATCCTGTGGTTTATCTGATGGTTTAATTAAAGATAAACCTTGATTCTTATCTCCTGTGTGGTCAAACAACAGATCTTTTAACTTCTGAGCATTGAGACTGAAAGAGTCTAACTGAATCAAAAGGTTGCATTTAAAGTACAGTAAGTGACCATCAGGAGGTTGTTGCACGTTAAAAGCTGTTTTATTGTTCAGTGGTGTGTTTATGGCCGTCTGCAGAATCTCTAAGATCTCCAAGATTTAGATCATTACAGCACAAACACCTTTCAAAAACACTGGAAACATCTGCCGTGACTTTTGATGGACTTAACCAAAAACACACAAATATGTTGAATTTTTACTACCTTGTGTTATAAGTACTTCCTTAAAACAGGATGACATGTTGGTTGTCTGCACATTCATATTAATTTGATTTAAAATAAACCTTTCAGTTGTTTGAATGCTGAATGTTTGACATTATCTTCATTGCTCACAGCATTACAGGTGCTGGTCATAAAATGAGAATATCATGAAAAAGTTGATTTATTTCAGTAATCCCATTCAAAAAGTGAAACTTGTTTATTATATTCATTCATTACACACAGACTGATATATTTCAAATGTTTATTTATTTTAATGTTGATGATTATAACTGACAACCAATGAAAACCACAAATTCAGTATCTCAGAAAATTAGAACATTGTGAAAAGGTTCAGTATTGAAGACACCTGGTGCCACACGCTAATCAGCTGATTAACTGAAAACACCTGCAAAGGTCTTTAAATGGTCTCGGTCTAGTTCTGTAGCTACACAATCATGGGGAAGACTGCTGACTGGACAGTTGTCCAAAAGATGACCATTGACATCTTGCACAAGGAGGACAAGACATATGAGGTCATTGCTAAAGAGGCTGGCTGTTCATAGAGCTCTGTGTCCAAGCACATTAATAGAGAGGTGAAGGGAAGGAAACGATGTGGAAGAAAAAGTGTATAAGCAACAGGGATAACTGCACCCTGGAGAGGATGGTGAAACAAAACCCATTCAAAATGTGGGGGAGATTCACAAAGAGTGGACTGCAGCTGGAGTCAGTGCTTCAAGAACCACCATGCACAGACGTATACAAGACATGGGTTCCAGCTATTGCATTCTTTGTGTCAACCCACTCTTGAACAAGAGACAGCGTCAGAAGCGTCTCACCTGGGACTGATGCTGAGTGGTCCAAAGTGATGTTCTCTGATGAAAGTTAATGTTGCATTTCCTTTGTAATCCAGGTCCCAGAGTCTGGAGGCAGAGGAGAGACACAGAATCCACGTTGCTTGAGGTCCAGTGTCAAGTTTCCACAGTCAGTGATGGTTTGGGGGCCCATGTCATCTGCTGGTGTTGGTCCACTGTGTTTTCTGAGGTCCAAGGTCAACGCAGCATCTACCAGGAAGTTTTAGAGACTTCCTGCTGCTGACCAACTTTATGGAGATGCAGATTTCATTTTCCAACAGGACTTGGCCCCTGCACACAGTGCCAAAGCTACCAGTACCTGGTTTAAAGACCATGGTATCTCTGTTGTTAATTATCCAGCAAACTCTCCTGATCTTAACCCCATAGAAACTCTATGGAGTATTGTAAAGAGGAAGATGTGATTCACCAGATCCAACAATTCAGAAGAGCTGAAGGTCACGATCAGAACAACCTGGACTCTCAGAACCTGAGCAGAGACACAGACTGATCCACTCCATGACACAATGCATTGATGCATGGTGTATTGTATGGGTGTACACATGTTTTATGTAATGTTTTCATTTTTACTTTATTTTACTTTATTACTATTCGCTCCTTTATGTCGAAGCAAATTCCTAGTTTGTGAACCTCGTTCATTGACATGGCGATAATAAACTGATTCTGATTCTGATGCTGCAGTAATCCAGACAAAAGGAGCAACAACTAAGTACTGATGCTGCACATGCTCATACTTTATGTTCATAATTTTCATTTGGACGACATTTCTAAAAATCATTTTTTTATTGGTCTTAAGTAATATTCTAATTTTTTGAGATACTGAATTTGTAGTTTTCATTAGTTGTCAGTTATAATCATCAACATTAAAATAAATAAACATTTGAAATATATCAGTCTGTGTGTAATGAATGAATATAATAAACAAGTTTCACTTTTTGAATGGAATTACTGAAATAATTCAACTTTTGCATGATGTTCTAATTTTATGACCAGCACCTGTATAGTTAAGTAAAGTTCTGATTTAAAATAATCTCCAGCTCCCTTTTGTTTCCTCTCAGACTTTCTCAACTCAAGTTAGTTTCTTCATCATTTTTAACTTTGCAGCCAAAGTAACTGTTGCAGGAAAAGAAATGAAGGTGCAGCAGAATTGATCCGTCAGAGCTGCTGTTGATGTCGTCTTTCCCTTCTTGTCCAGATCCACCTGACGCTGAGCAGAAACACCATCAGTCAGATCAGGCCGTTCACCTTCGCTGACCTCCAGGACCTGCACGCCCTCCACCTGGACGCCAACCGCCTCACGGTCCTGGACGACTCCCACTTCCAGGGCCTGGTGAACCTGAGGCACCTCATCCTCGCTAACAACCAGCTGCACAGCATATCAGAGGGAGCCTTCCAGGTACACACACCAGGACGTGTTTCAGCTCGAATGACACTCACCAGATTAGGAAATTTAATATTCAGAAGTAAGAACAACATCTGAACTAAGCTTCTGCTACTTCCATGCAGAATGGCTACATGCAAAATAATGGGTGCTTTCAAAATTTGGGTTGCCAAGTTAAAATCCATGACTGCTGCCGCTTGGGCAGTTCCACTCAACTGCAAACGTGTATCATCTGCCATTGAGCTGGGAGTTTGAGGGTTCTGTTCAGTATCTCAGCTGTTCGTAGGACTGAGCTCTTCTGGACAGAGATCTCCGAGGTTGTTCCTGGGGTCTGTTGGAGCCACTCTTCCAGTTTGAGGGTCACAGAACCACATGTTTCAATGACCACTGGGACGATTAACACTTTGAGTCTCCACTACTTCTGTATTTCCTCTTTCAGTCCTTGGTGTTTCCGCAGCTGCTCCTTCTTCTAGATGTCACTTGAGATTGCTACATCTATCACCACTGTCTTCTGCTCTTGCTTGTCGACCACAACAATGTTTGGTTGGTTAGTCATCACCTGCTTGTTACTCTGGATCTGGAAGTCCCACCGTATCTTAGCTACCCTTGGTGGAGTTTCCCACTTTGACAGTAGGACCTCCAGTCCATACTGGAGCTCCTACAGACTGGAGGTCCTACTGTCCTACTGGTTGAGGTTTCTGACCTAAAATCCTACCACGGTGCAAAACAAGAGAAACTACATCAGAACAGGGACACATTTCTTATCTTTTTCTGTAGATGGGAGGAGAGAAGTTCAAGCAGGTTTGGATCGACTTTGTTCTTCAGTTTAGTCTCTTTTTTCAAGTCTGCAAGTTTTATTGTGAACGCTCATCCCAACATCTCCATCCTCCTCCTAGTCTTGCTTAAAATTATAGAGGTCACAATGGTCAAGTGTTGTCTATAGTTCAAGTTAAAAACAGTTCCCGTGTGCTGAGTTTCATAATGTAAGAGCAGAAAATCTCCTGCTGTGAAAAACACAAACAACTCCTTCATAAAAACATCGAGACCAAACGTCTCCTCCATCCCTCTGAACATCATCCATGGTTGTATCTGCGCCTCCGACACGTCGTCTCTACCATGAAACAGTTTATACAAAAACAAATTTAAAATAAACAACGATTACCGGAGATATTTTTAACAGTTTGAAGAAAAGAAGTTATTTGTCTTCAGGACACTCGTGTAATTGAGGCCAGTTAGGACTCATTTTCTGCGTTTTGTACTCGTCTTCCCGGCTTTTACAGTTTCTTTTGTTGCCGAAAATAAGATTAAAAAGCAGCTGAAGCACGAGTTGTTGTGATGAAAATGGAGGAACTCTAAAATTCAAACAGTGTCCTCATTTTGTGCTTTATGAGAGCAATTACAGCTCACTTCAGCAGATTAACAAGCTGTTAATTTCCCCTTTCATGTTTCTGTCTCGCAGTGTTTCTCTTTGTGTTTTTTATTTCTGTAATGTTTTCAGTCGTGTGGCGTTTCTTCAGCGTCCTGATTATGAGCCGAGCACAGAGGCAATTAAAGAAAACAACATGCTTTGATTGATCCGGGTCATTTTCTATAATTCCTCCCATTTCCTTTTCTTCTGGGTTGGTTTTCTAGCCTTTGTTCCTCCATCATTTCATCAACTGAGACATTTTATTTTTATTTTAGAGTTAAAGAATATATTACAGGAGTGCACTACTTGCACAAACTTAAAGCAAGTCTTATCGGCAACAGTACTGTAAAATATCAAAATTAAAAAGTCCTATTGTTTTATTTTTTTGCCTTAAATGTTGATTTTACCCCTCCCCCCCTCCTTTAATACAAATACAATGTAAGATATAAACTAAGTCTTGTGGTGTGTAATGATCACAGTTTTCCTAGTATTTATAAGGGATATGTTTTTGTTGAAGTCTGGTAAAATGAACCTTAGATTGAAGTTTCTCACCTGACTCGTGTGAATTGTGAAGTCAGGGGAGCATCCATCCATCCATCCATTACCTTTACCCATTTCTTCATTTCTGGGTTGTGGGAGTCACTGGTTTTCATTTTTGCCAAGCTTACTTTGATTTTTAAACCAGAGTTTGTATTCCAGGGACCGAAAAACAGACACAGGATACAAAATGTAAGTGTTTTTATTGGTGAGTGTCAACAGGGAACGGTGCCAGGAGGATCTGTAAGGCATGGGATTATGTGAGTATCTCAAGAAATATTATTTACAGGGTGGTTAGACAGAAGGTAATGCTCTTACTATTGGTTGTTTCTTCTGAAGTCTGGGAGAGGTTGGAGGATTTCAGTTCCAATATGCAGGTAACCTCCAGGAGGTAAATGCACACAGGATGGAGGTGACAGGTGGGACCAGAGATGGATGCAGAGGCCAGTAATGTCCAAATACTTATTGCAGTTGGTGAGGAGTAAATGTGTTGTTCCAGGAGCGTACAGGAAAATGACTCAGGTGAGGGGTGGCTCAAGTCTTAGGTAAGGTTCTCAAAGGTAACTGCAAAAACACAAGAAAATGATTCTTAGTAATCACTAGAAAAATATTGAGGTAATACATTTTTCAGTGGCTAGAAGCTGAAAAT
Organism: Nematolebias whitei; assembly: GCF_014905685.2. Lineage (NCBI taxonomy): Eukaryota > Metazoa > Chordata > Actinopteri > Cyprinodontiformes > Rivulidae > Nematolebias > Nematolebias whitei. Next base: position 31,263 of record NW_023618716.1, read on the forward strand.
CATGGCGATACAATGTTCAGATGAAGAATTGTGGAAGGTCCTCTGCTTGGATGCAGTCCCAGATCATTAGGTCTTCAGGGTCATCTGTGGTTGAACAACACACCTGTATCTTATGAGTAGCAAGAAGGTGGAGTAATGGCAGGAGCAGGAACTGAAATCCTCACAGTAGCTCCCAGTCAAGGATAGCCTCTTGGCGATAGACGTCTCTTCTCGGGATGAGCTTGATAAAAATCTGAAATAAGGCTAAGATCTAAAATAAAATTATAAGGAATCCAGGGCCTTTCCTGTGGGTCATAACCTGCCCAGTCAACCAGCTACTGGAACCCTCTTCCACTGTGGTGTACACCCAATATACAATAAATGGAAAAAGCAAGGTGGTTATTGATGAGACAGGTGGGTGGGGGGAGGTTTGTAGGAGAGCACAGGTGACTCTGGATGACAGGTTTGATTTGGGAGACGTGAAACAGGATGTATTTTCATAGACCGAGGTAACTTTAACTTAGCTGAATGTAAATGTTCGAACACAGAGTCCATAAAAGATAAAGGATATTTGTTCTTGTCGTCCTTTTTTTTGACAAATAAAAACCCAGCACCAACAGGAGACACTGAAGGACGGATGATACCAGAGGCTTAAAAATTATCAGTATAGCACTTAATAGATTCTCGTTCTAGGCCAGACAATTTATATAATCTGCTCGAAGGTAGGGGAGCTCCAAGAAGCAAATCAGTAGCACGATTGTTTGGTCGGTGTGGAGGTAAAGAGCTTTCCTTTTACTGAATGCTGGAGTCAGATCATGATAACAAGTGGGAACTCTGGATAAATCAGATTTATCAGATGGTCCTTTCCTTCTGGAGGGAGACAGCAGCTCGAAGACACTTAGCCAAAAAAAAATCTGTATTCCAACTTTCTATTTGTTTTCTTGAATTTATCACCGGGTTATGTATTAGAAGTTAGTGAAATACTAAGACCACATAGGAGGTTGGAGCAGAAAAAAACCCCCCATAAAACTCACCCCATTCATGATGGTTGCCAGAAATAACAAAGTGCACCCTTTCAGTCCTGTAGGTGATGAAGGTGATGGTTTGGTCAGTGAGAGCTGCGACCAATAGTGGTTGCTGCAGGAGGATTGTGGGAAGATGATGTTGTTCCATAAGATCATGGCTGATGAGATTCTTCTCAGTTCCAGAATCAGTCGGGGCTTGAATGGGGAGAACCACACGGTTAACAGTGTACGGCAGTAGGAATCTCAAATCAGGAGAACAAGAATCTTCACCCACCAGTCTGTCCTGAACTGTTGGTGGGCTCTGGCTTTTAACTGGGCAACCACTTGTACTGCGTGCTGCAAGTTTCAACAGCTGAGATGTGCACGATAGGCTGAACATCCTGAAAATGGACAGCATGAACCAGTTGTTACAGAGTTGTGGCATAACATCTCATTTTTGTTGGTGTTTTATTCTTACATGGGACATTGCTGCAGAGTATCTGTGGCGTTCAACAGCAACTTGTCTCCGTCCAGGAGACTCTGGAAATCATTCATTTAGTCCCAGAAACATGCATGTTGGGCTGCTTTCAGGCCCAGACCTCCTTTGCAAAAGAGATCTGCGAACTCGGTGAGATTTGCCTGATTAAATAAAGTTTAACAAATAAATAAAATAAATGTCTGAATGTCTTGTGTCATCATCTAACCTTGGTCTCATCTACCATCTTCTGGATCTTCTTCTTCCTGCTAGTTGCTCTGTTGCTTGACTCTGGCTAATAAGAGTCTGACAATTTTTGCTCGTCTTCCAGTGAAGTCCAAACCAAATCCACATCAGAAACTCAAACAGAAGTTTCTTTCAGGATCATGTTGGTTGAATGAATGACAAGAAATAAAATGTTGGTCTTCATCGTGATAGTGAACACAGTATGCAATCAGTACTGAACAAAAAACACTTATAATACCACATATACAGTAGTAACCACATGACATCATCAACAGTGTTTGATTTATGAGGTACATTTACCAAAAGCGTAAACAGATACATCAATGACATGCAGCTCTCACAAGACGGATAAGAAAGACGAGCAATAGCAAACACTGTTAGACCTAAGAGCACAAGTACTGAGTACAAGAATACTGTGGCTGTGAATCTGTAGAGGTACTTTGGATAGTTTGTTACAGTATGCAAGGTAAATTAATGTTTTTAAAATGCTGCAAACTATATTATTTTAATGTATGTTAGCTGACCTGGAGAGTCAGAAACATAAATATAGATTATTATACTGTCTGTGTGTGTGTGGGGGGGGGGGGTCTTTTTGTGTTTGTTTTTACAGCAAAATATCTCAAGAGGCCATAAAATCTCCAGGCAGATATTCTCCATCTTTCTATTATTCCATGAAAAGAATCATTCATGAGCTAATGAAAGGGACCACATTTGATGCAGAAGATAATGGAGACATCTCCGTGTCACATTCAGCTCTTCACAGTTGGACGTTGTTTAAAGAACTAACTCACTGCTTGAGCTCTTTCATGTGTAACTGAATTGTTCTGCTGCCCCTGAAGGACTTCCTGGAGACTCTGGAGGACTTGGATCTGAGTTACAACAACCTGGTGGACATCCCCTGGGAGACCATTGCTCTGCTGGTCAGCGTCAACACCCTGAGCCTGGACCACAACCTCATCGAGAACGTCCCTGAGGGAATCTTTTCCAACCTGCACAAGCTGGCTCGGTCCGTATCAGCTTCCACTGCCGCACACTTTGTGTTTCTGTCAAACACCGTTGTCACATTTAGTCATCTCGTAACTTTAAAGATGCAGTCCTCTCAAGTTATTACTCACACCTTGTGAGTGCAAAGTGTGTGAGATCACGATTTTAGCTTGTTTTTTTTAAACATGCAACTCATGCAGGATAAAGTTAAACTAAAATCCCTTTTACGATTGATCACGTGAATTTTAAATTAAACTGAATTAATTCTGCTCAGTCGTTGATCTTTTAAATCCAGGAAGCTTCTTCAGGTTCACGGTCCTGCCGGCTGCAGCATGGATGTTAATGATGATGCAAGTTGCAGACCTCACTGACGCTGCGGGCGGACGGGGGGGTGAAGCGGTGCAGATTAATGAGGAAACATTGCATTGTGGGTCTGTTTACACATGTTCTACCTCCGAGTACGAGTTCAGTCAAATCTGAATTATTGTTTCACTGAACTGTGAGCGCAGGTACGGCTGAAAGAACGCAC